>NC_069503.1:1106875854-1107175854 GCF_027579735.1 Bombina bombina
ACCTGCTCCCAGATAACTTCACGTGCACGAGCACAGTGTTATCTATACGAAACACATGAACTAACACCCTCTAGTGGTGAAATACTGTTAAAATGCATTCTGAAAAGAGGTGGCCTTCAAGGTCTAAGAAATTAGCATATGAACCTCCTAGGTTAAGCTTTCAACTAAGAATACCAAGAGAACAAAGCAAAATTGGTGATAAAAGTAAATTGGAAAATTGTTTAAAATTGCTTGCCCTATCTGAATCATGAAAGTTTATTTTGGCCTAGACTGTCCCTTTAATATGCCCAGACCAGTATGCAAACCTATATCAGCCAGACCTCAACTATATAAACATGACTAGTGCATATAATGTATGAGCTATTCAGGCTCACAATAACTGCCCAATGTGACATAATTCCAGGTCAGCATAACATTTTTATATTGATATAACCTGAACGCCAGATCCTCTTAGTCTAAAAGCCACCTTTGTTTTTTATTACTCAGTCAAGTAGTTAAAATACATAGCTCTATCCTTTTTCACATTCATTGTGCATATGCTGAGGTCAATGCCCTAGTATTAACCCCTTATTCACCTCAAGCAATGATGTCTTTCCACACATGTGCTGACTTTAGTTCGATGTCTGGCATTTATTGTTCAAAACTATCCAGTATACCTTTCAGGTACCAGTGAATTGCCCCTGCCCATGTGGTCTCCTGAGCGCTCTTCAATCATTGCAATGATTAATAAGTATTCAGCATACACAGACAATATTTATGCTTCATTAATAGAAAGGAACCTTTTCTATTTTCACACATGCTTCAGAAATGAATTGCTGCATTGCAAAATATTTGCATTGAAAATAAAGAATATCTTAAAAACCTAAAACTGCTGATTTGTTAGAAAATGTGTATTTTTTTTTTTTTTTTACCCAGTAGCTTCAAAAGCATCTTTAGTGATGCTTATATAATCTCCTCTGTTGTGACAAATTAGGGGCAGACAAATGAGCGTCTGCATTTATCAAACAATCACTGAGCAGCATGCGGGAGAGTCAAGGTTCTGAATTCTACAGAATGCAATCCTGCTACACCTTTGTCGTATACCCAGACCTGGGCAAGATGGTACTGGTCAGTTTGTTTCTGTGTGTGTTTAGTTAGTCTAGGGGTTAATAACCATTGTACGTGTAGTTCTTAGCAACCATTAACCCCTTGCTTGTCAGTGTTCCTGCCAAGGAAGAGTAAACACAGTGCTGCAGGGTCGATGTGTTACATCCGGGCTTCAAAAATGATTTCAAAATCTAGGAGCCAGAAACGTTTTGCCATCAAACAAACAAATAAATCTAAATTGCGACTGTGATCTATCAGGTGGCTTTTCCTGTTGCTTGCAAGTGTATTACCTCAGGGGCTGCTCATCTACAAGACCTGGTGCTGTTTGCTCAGTGGGTTAATCCCCTGATAATTCTTACTGGAAGCATTTTTAGCTAATGCGAAAATCTAATCTAGTTTACAAGTGCACTGCTGTGCTTTATACATTTTACTTTTGTGTCATTTTTGAGCTTCAGCCATTTTGTTTTTTTATACGAGTAAACTGTTCTGTCATTGTTACAAAGAATTAACTGTTTAATATCTTGTAAGAACACAAGGGTAGGACCAGCACACCTGAGTTCATCAATGATCCATAGATTTCATGGTAGGTGCAATCATACAGAGTCCAATCCCATAGACTCCAAAAAAACTATCCAAAAGCAAATGATGATGCACTCAATGAAGTGAAAGGGCTTTTATTAAAGTGAACAGCAACGTTTCGGGGCTACTGCCCCTTTGTCTAGCTTGACAAAGGGGCAGTAGCCCCGAAACGTTGCTGTTCACTTTAATAAAAGCCCTTTCACTTCATTGAGTGCATCATCATTTGCTTTTGTTTAATATATTGTGTGAGGTCCCCCCCCCCCCCCTTCCTCACACTAGTTTTGTATTGTTTAGGACAGTCATTTTTGCTGAATGCCTACTATGGTAGACAAACAACAAGAAACCATTTCCTACATTTCCCTTTTTGTTATCTTATTTCAGTAGAAGCATCAAGTAAATGAGCATGCCTGCAAAACACAGGTCGTGTGACACAATATCCTCATCCCGAGGATCTTTACATTTAACAGAAAAGTCTAGTTAAAACTTGTTGTTGTTTAAAATATAGCTAATCCCTTCATTCCCCATTCCCCAGTTTTGCATAACCAAGTTATATTAATATACTTTTTACCTCTGTAATTACCTTGTATCTAAGCCTCTGCACACTGCCCCTTATCTCAGTTCTTTTGATAGACTTGCATTTTAGCCAATCAGTGCTGACTCATAACTAACTTCATGGGAGTGAGCACAATATTATCTATATGGCACACATGAACTAGCGCTTTCTAGCTGTGAAAAACTGTCAAAATACACTGAGATAAGAGGCGACCTTCAATAGCTTAGAAATTTAGCATATGAGCCGACCTAGGTTTAGCTTTCAACAAAGAATACCAAGAGAAGAAAGCAAATATGATGATAAAAGTAAATTGGAAAGTTGTTTAAAGTTGCATGCCCTATCTGAATCATGAAAGTTTAATTTTGACCAGACTGTCGCATTTTTTTTTTTGTATACTGGGGATTGTGCTCCTATCCAAAATCATTTATCACATCTTTTTATAGTTTTTACTGCTTAAAAACAAAGTTGGCATAGCTAGTGGCAAACTTAGTCCCTATGGTTGTGCCACATTTGATAAAATAAAACTTTACTGATGGTTAAAGGAACACTGAACCCAAATTTTTTCTTTCATGATTCAGATAGAGGATGCAATTTTATGCAACTTTTTAATTTACTCTTATTATATATTTTCCTTTTGTTCTCTTGCTATCTTTATTTGAAAAAGCAGGAATGTAAGCATAGCAGCCGGCCCATTTTTGGTACAGCACCTGGGTAGCGCTTGCTGATTGGTGACTAAATTTAGCCACCAATCCACAAATTCTACCCAGGTGCTAAACCAAAAATGGCCGGCTCACACATTGAAGACATATACTTTTTTTCAGGAATTCACTCTGTTCCAAAATCTGGCAAGCTTAGGGTAAGACTAAAAATCAGCTTTAGGAAAACAACATCTAAAACATTTACCAGTGCATTCTGTATCCCACTGAGACAAAAGTAAAGGGGAGATATGAGCTATTAATTAATCTTATATGTATCTCTCTCCACACTATGGAAGTAAAACATTCAACTAAAGTTATACTGCCTCGTGAATAGGTTTACTTAGTTTCCTTTTTCTATGACCAGATGTGCATGAACTGTAAATGTAGATTTAAATTTTTAGGTGGCCAGCAACGAAGTTGCAGGACAACCTATTGTTATTGTCAGGATTATTATTATTTTTATTATTCTGCCACTTTTTCAAGTGCTTATAAAAACAACGGCAAAACTCATGAAACTTGGCACAATGCTAGAGATCTATGCTGTGCATAATCCTGTGCAACATAAATCTTATAGGTCATGTGATCTAGCAGCCATTTTGCTTTTTGCGACAAATTTCGACAATCGCTTGAAAATCTTCTTCTCCAGAACCGCTTATGTTACAGCTGTGAAACTTGCTGTGTGTACTGCTGCACTGACCTAGAATAAAGTTTGTTCAAGAGAAGTGATTAAAGGGACACTGAACCCAATTTTTTTCTTTCATGATTCAGATAGAGCATGCAATTTTAAGCAACTTTCTAATTTACTCCTATTATCAATTTTTCTTTGTTCTCTTGCTATCTTTATTTTAAAAGCAGGAATGTAAATCTTAGCAACCAGCCCATTTTAGGTTCAGCACCATGGATAGCGCTTGCTTATTGGAGGATTACATTTACCCACCAATAAGCAAGCATAACCCAGGTTCTCAACCAAAAATAGGCCGGCTCCTATGCATCACATTCCTGCTTTTTAAATAAAGATAGCAAGAGAACAAAGAAAAATGGATAATAGTAGTAAATTAGAAAGTTTCTTAAAATTGCATGCTCTATCTGAATCATGAAAGAAAAAAAAATTGGGTTTAGTGTCCCTTTAAGTCACATAATCTAGCTGCCATTTTGAAATGTGCGAAAATCTTTAAACATCTTCTTCTCTGCGACCGCTAAGTGCAATGAAGCGCAATTTTGCACATGTGCTCCTTGCAAGGTCCTCTACCAAATTTGTTCAAACTGCGAATTTTCCATAATCAACATGGCTGCTGTGAACCATTTGCCTTTTTATTGCTGTTTAATTGCGTAAATTTGTACTTTATGCATTATGTTTACACTATTTAACTATATGACAGTGTAGCAGACACATGAGTACACATAGTCATGACCCCTAAAGGCAATATTGAACTAAAAATTCGCACTGCACAGTCACCTTCGTGAAATAAAACATTTCCAAATTTTCATAAAATTTCTGCAAATTGTAGAGGTCTATAGTGAGCATTAGTATGTGCAATTTGAAAGCCATACAATGCATAGCTTGGCGGACATTTTGTTTCGTATGCGCTGTTTTTAAAAACGACAAAAATCTTCTTCTCCGAAACCGCTTATGGCACAGACTTGAAATTTTGTTTACAGAGTTATCTTATGACTAACATTCAGATTTGTTCAAGAGAATTTGATAGGTCATGTAGTTTGGCAGCCATTTTGAATTGTTGAAAAATGCTTAACTATATTTTTAAACTAATAATAAAACAAAAATTGTTTTACAAAATTGCTTTACTTTTGCCATGTTTATTGACATCTATGGTGAGCACTATTGTGCGTAATATGGAGGCTGTATATCTTATGATCAGGCAGCCATCTTGGTTTACGCGAAAATAACGAAAGTCTATTTTCTCTGAAACCGCTTATGTTAGAACTGTGAAATTTGCTGTATAATCTTATATTGTGACCTAGATTAAAAATTGCTCATTAGGAGAGAATTAGTCACATGATGCGGCAGCAATATTAGTTTTATTTTTATTGTGATTATTTATAATTCAATACTGCCTTCTTTTGATTCAATTACTCACAAAACACAAATTACTTATGCTAAACTCTTGAAATCAGGTATGCTGGTACAGCCTATTGCAATGCTACATCTCATGCAACATTGAACTCATAGGTCATATGGTTAGGCAGCCATTTTGTTTTTTGCAACATATTTCGAGAAACGCTTAAAAATCTTCAGCTCTGGAACTGCTTATGTTACAGTTTTGAAACTTGCTGTGCTCAGTGCTGCTATGACCTAGATTTGCCATTGTTCAAAAGAAGTGCCTTGGTCACATGATGTAGCAGCCATCTTGCATTTTGCGAAAATCTTTAAACATCTTCGTCTCTTAAACCGCTTAGTGCAAAAAAGCAGAATTTTGTACATATACTCCTTGCAAGGTCCTCTACCAAGTATGTTCAAACTGCGATTTTTCTATAATCAATATGGCTGCTGTGAGACATTAACCTTTTTACAATATTTAACAATATTACAGTGTAATAGACACATGATTACACAGTCATATCCCTCAAAGACAATATTGCAGTTAAAATTTGCACTGCGCAGTCGCCTTTATGAAATAAAACATTTGCAAATTTTCATGAAATTTCTGAAAAATTGTAGAGGTCTCTGCAACTGCTTATGTTAGAACTGTGAAACTTGCTGTATAACCTTATATTGTGACATAGTCACATTTGTTCATGTTGAAGGAATTGGTCACAAGCTATGGCAGCCATATTGGTTTACACGAAAATTTGATTTCTTTGCATCCGCTTATGTTAAATCTTTGACATTTTGCTATATATTGTGACTTAACAGCTCGTATGCCATTGCAAAGGTGATGTGCGTGGCCACCTCTTTTGCTGCTTGCAGCTATATTTAGGTGGCCATGCAACGAAGTTGCAAGACAACCTATTGTTATTGTTAGGATTATTATTATTATTATTATTTTTCTTTTTATTCAATTGCCCATAACTGCTTAACTGTTTGTGCAAAGCTCTTGAAATCAGGTATGCTGGTACAGCCTATTACTCTGCTACATCTCATACAAAATTGAACTCATAGGTCACATGCTCTGGCAGCCATATTGCTTTTTGCGACAAATTTCGACAAACGCTTAAAAATCTTTAGCTCTGGAACTGCTTATGTTACAACTTTAAAACTTGCTGTGCTTAGTGCTACTATGACCTAGATTTGCCATTGTTAAACAGAAGTGCCTTGGTCACATGATGTCTGTGCTCAGTGCTGCTATGTGCTAGATTTGCCATTGCTCAACAGAAGTGCCTTGGTCACATGATGTAGCAGCCATCTTGCATTTTGCGAAAATCTTTAAACATCTTCTCGTAAACCGCTTAGTGCAATAAAGCACAGTTTTGCACATATACTCCTTGCAAGGTCCTCTACCAAGTTTGTATAAATTGGGATTTTTCCATAATCAATGTCTGCTCTGAGACATTAACCTTTTTATCTACATTTAATTGCGTAAATTTGCACTTTATACATTAGTTTTACAATATTTAACAATATTACAGTGTAATAGACACATGATTACACATACGCATAACCCTTAAACACAATATTGCAGTCAAAATTCGCACTGCACAGTCGCCTTTGTGAAATAAAACATTTACAAATTTTCATGAAACTTATGCAAATTGTAGAGGTCTATAGTGAGCATTAGTATGTGCAATTTGAAAGCCATACATTGCATAGCTTGGCGACCATTTTGTGTCGTATGCGCTGTTTTTAAAAACTACAAAAATGTTCTTCTCCGAAACCACTTATGGGACAGACGGGAAATTTTTGTTTATAGTTACCTTATGACTATCCTTCAGATTTGTTCAAGAGAAGTTGATAGGTCATGTGGTTTGGCAACCGTTTTGAATTGTTTAAAAATGCTTAAAGGGATACTAAACCCAATTTTTTTTCTTTCATGATTCAGATAGAGCATGAGATTTTAAGCATCTTTCTAATTTACTCCTATTATCATTTTTTCTTTGTTCTCATGCTATCTTGATTTGAAAAAGCAGTACTGTAGGCTTTAGAGCCAGACCATTTTTTGTTCAGCACATGGGTAGCACTTGCTGATTTGTGGCTAAATGTAGCAAACCAATCAGCAGCTCTACTAAGGTGCTGAACTAAAAAATGGGCCGGCTCCTAACCTTTTATTACTGCTTTTTCAAATCAAGATAACATGAGAACAAAGAAAAATTAATAATAAGAGTAAATTAGAAAGTTGCTTAAAATTGCATGCTCTATCTGAATCATGAAAGAAAAAACGTGGGGTTAGTATCCCTTTAATGATATTTTTTAATCAATTATAAAATCAAAAACCGTTTCACAAAAATGCTTTATTTTTACTATGTTTATTGACATATATGGTGAGAACTATTGTGCATAATATGGAGGCTGTATATCCTATGATATGGCAGCCATTTTGGTTTATGCGAAAAATTTAGAAAATCTATTTTCTCTGCAAACGCTTTTGTTAGTACTGTCAAACTTGTTGTGTAACCTTATATTGTGACCTAGAGTCACAGTTGTTTATGTTGAAGGATTTGGTCACAAGCTATGGCAGCCATATTTGGTTTACGTGAAAGTTTCGAAAATGTGTTTTCTTAGCAACCAATTATGTTAAAGCTGTGAAATTTGCTGTATAGCTATATATTGTGACTTAGCAGCTTGTATGCCATTGCAAAGGCGATGTGCGTGGCCACCTCTATTGCTACTTGCAGCTATATTTGTGTATGTTTTTATGCTCAAATTACTATACCAAGTGCTTTTTGTCTAATATTATGATAGACTATAATTTTACATTTTTTTTTTCTGTCCTCAGGTTGCTCAGAAAGGGATTAGAAGTTTACAGTCACCTGAACCGGAGATCATCTCAGTGTTTGTCCCGCCTTTTGTATCTAAAGAGGAAATCCAGAACGCGGTTCCTACTCAGAATAACTTTCAGAGGGCAGGCAAGCGGCGCTCCTTCAGAAAGAAGAAAGAGAAACCAAAGCCCGACCTCACGTCTCCGCACAGCACCGAGCAGAAGGAGTCAGCAACTGAGGAAATCAGTGTACCAAAGGACATAGACCTCAATGGCTTACCGCAGCTTTGTTTTCCAGGTAATAACTCAACCTGTATGAATATAAAAATGTAACCGCTTGACTGCCTGAGAGCAGTGTTATAGCCGTTTGTAGCAGCTTATACATTTAATAATAGGCTGCAATACTTGGGGAAATGCACTGCATTTTCAAGCAATACTAATGTTTTCCAACCATGTTTACAGTTATTGCATTCCCAGTAACGTAAGCTAAAGGGACTGTCTACTGTAAAATTGGTTTCCACTATAAGTTTTTACTTCCTGCTGCAGAGTTTGTGTATAGGAAATTGCTCTTTTGAGTAGCAGCCTCTGCTAATGGAAACCGCAACCCAATCAAATTTGATGGAACTTGCAGGGAGAGCAGACCTTATCTTTCTAGGGTGCTGCCTCTTTTTAATCCACTTGTGCTTTTTGCAGAGGAGAACTTTCCTGCAGTATTGCAAAATTGTGTAACATTAACCTAGCAATGCTTTTAAAAGAAAAGGAGGCATTTTAAAGTTTTAACTCCCAAAAACTTTACTTCCCTTAATCGCTGTCCTCTTCAGCTCCTCATTTTTTTCAAAAGTTTGTTGTTAAACTACACATAGCGTGCTACATGTATTTCTTTCCTAAGATATGGAGAGTCCACAACGTCATTAATTACTAGTGGGAATATCACTCCTGGTCAGCAGGAGGAGGCAAAGAGCACCACAGCAAAGCTGTTAAGTGTTACTCTCCTACCCATAATCCCCAGTCATTCTCTTTGCCTTTGTCAATGGAGGAGGTGAAGTTCTGGTTTCTGAAGAAAATTGGATTTCTTTTGCTACAAGCAAGATTTTTTGGTTCTATTAGTCCACGTTAATCTCTTCAATAGGGTGGTGGTGGCTTTAAAGCAGTTAGAAACTTGTGAGGTGGGCCTTGCTGCATTTTCCTAACATATTTGCTGCCCATGGTATGGAAAGCCAGAGTAGGTTTACTCTGTTAATTCTTTTTTCTACAGACCTCTGTAAGGAGTATGTGTCTTTTCACGCCTTGTAAGTTGTCCTCCTGTCGGACGGCTAGATGCAGGTAAGTGCTTTTTGTCTTCTAGGATTCTGGAGACTGGAACTTTAAAAGATTATCTGCAGTTTTCATTGGGACACAGTATATTCTTAGTAAGGATATCTTTAAGTTCAGGGTGCAGACACTTAGATGTATGTGTAAGAGACTGCTTGTTAACTCTTTAATGGATGCTCAAGAAGGGGTTAACTTGTTAATTGAGGCTATATTTTTCAGTCTAAAATAACCTTGAGCACTGAACGGAGCATTGGGCACTTTCAGTTTTAAGCCCTTATATAATTCCATTTGTCCCTTAAAGGGACAGTATACACTCATTTTCCTATAACTGCATGTAATAGACACTACTATAAAGAATAAGATGCACAGATACTGATATAAAAATCCAGTATAAAACAGTTTAAAAACTTACTTAGAAGCTTTCAGTTTAGCTCTGTTGAAAAGGCAGTTGGAAAGCCCACTGCAAGTGGGAAATAAGACACTCCCCACCTCCCCCTTCTTTTGCATATGAAAAGACCCTTTACACAAACAGGAGCAAGCTGGAGAAGGTAGCTGAGGGTATTCAAATAAAACTTTGGGGCTTTGTTAGGAGTCTGAAAATCAGAGCAATGTTATTTAAAAATAAGCAAAATTATACATTTAAAAAAAAAAAAAAAAACTTTGTGTAAATAGATCATCTACAAAACATTTATGCAAAGAAAAAATGAGTGTATAATGGCCCTTTAACTGTCAAAGCGGCTGCTTTTTATCGCTGTGAGTCAGTCACTGAGGACATTACTGCCCAGGAAACGGCTATTATATGAAACCCACGCTTTGTGGCGCAGTTTCATTTTGTCCGATCATGTGACCTCCTCTTCTCTTCCGCTCACTGAACGGAGCAGTGTCAACTAGGTCTGGTGAAGTTCCGGTCTGTTTGTGAAGTGCTCTTTAGTATTTCCTCAGCGCTCGCCGGAGAGGCAGGTAGGACCTCAGTAGCTAAGGTGCAGAGATTTCTTTGGTATTTTGTCTGAATGTTAGCCGCTCCTGAAAATTTTAATAAACTTGAACAACAAAGTTAAAAACAGAGTAGTGCTTTGTTCATCGTCTTGCCCTAAAAGGCCAATTACATTGGCTTTATAATTTTAAAGTAAGTTGTGAAAATATTTAAAGTCACAGTATTATTTTGAAATAAACTGTTTTCTTTATTCTGTCAATTCTGTGAGATATTTAGTCATGGAGCAGGAGTCTGTTCCTTTTGACAAATGTTGTGTCTTGAGGCCCAAATTGTATTGCCATGCAATTTTGTTACTCATGTCTGGGAAAAGCTTTAGAATACATCTAAGCTCAATGTCTCTCAGGATGATGCTGTTCAGGCAATGCCACAGATTTCTCCTCAAACGTCCCAAGCCTCTATGGCGTTGCATACAGTGGTTTTGGCTACTTTGGACGACTCCGATGCTCCTGTCGTCAACCCTAAGAAATCTAGTTAGCTTAATACAGTATCCCACAAAAGTGAGTACACCCCTCATATTTTTGTAAATATTTTATTATATCTTTTCATGTGACAACACTGAAGAAATGACACTTTGCTGCAATGTAGTGAGTGTACAGTCTGTATAACAGTGTAAATGTGCTGTCCTCTCAAAATAACTCAACACACAGCCATCAATGTCTAAACAGTTGGAAACAAAAGTGAGTACACCCCTAAGTGGAAATGTCCAAATTGGGCCCAAAGTGTCAATATTTTGTTTGGCTACCATTATTTTCCAGCACTGCCTTAACCCTCTTGAGCATGGAATTCACCAGAGTTTCACAGGTTGCCACTGGAGTCCTCTTCCACTCTTCCATGGCGACATCACGGAGCTGGTGGATGTTAGAGACCTTGCGCTCCCCCACCTTCCGTTTGAGAATGCCCCACAGATGCTCAATAGGGTTTAGGTCTGGAGACATGCTTGGCCAGTCAATCACCTTTACCCTCTGCTTATTTAGCAAGGCAGTGCTCGTCTTATAGGTGTGTTTGGGGTTGTTTATCATGTTGGAATACTGCCCTGCGGCCCAGTCTCCGAAGGGAGGGGATTATGCTCTGCTTCAGTATGTCACAGTACATGTTGGCATTCATGGTTCCCTCAATGAACTGTAGCTCCCCAGTGCCGGCAGCACTCATGCAGGCCCAGACCATAACACTCTCACCACCATGCTTGACTGTAGGCAAGACACACTTGTCTTTGTACTCCTCACCTGGTTGCCGTCACACACACTTGACACCATCTGAACCAAATAAGTTTATCTTTGTCTCATCGGACCACAGGGCATGGTTCCATTAATCCCATGTCATTAGTCTGCTTGTCTTCAGCAAACTGTTTGCTGGCTTTCTTGTGCATCATCTTTAGAAGAGGCCTCCTTCTGGGATGACAGCCATGCAGACCAATTTTATGCAGTGTGTGCGGTGTATAGTCTGAGCACTGACAAGCTGACCCCAGACCCCTTCAACCTCTGCAGCAATACTTGCAGCACTCATATGTCTATTTCCCAAAGACAATCTCTGGATATGACGCTGAGCATGTGCACTCAACTTCTTAGGTCGACTATGGCGAGGCCTGTTCTGAGTGGAACCTATCCTGTGATACCGCTGTATGGTCTTGCCCACCGTGCTGCAGCTCAGTTTCAGGGTCTTGACAATCTTCTTATAGCTTAGGCCATCTTTATGTAGAGCAACAATTTTTCATATCCTCAGAGAGCTCTTTGCCATGAGGTGCCATGTTGAACTTCAGTATGAGAGAGTGTGAGAGTGATAACACCAAATTTAACACACCTGCTCCCCATTCACACCTGAGACCTTGTAGCACGAGTCACATGACACCGGGGAGGGAAGATGGCTAATTGGACCCAATTTGGACATTTCCACTTAGGGGTGTACTCACTTTTGTTGCCAACGGTTTAGACATTATTGGCTGTGTTTGAGTTATTTTGAGGGGACAGCAAATTTACACTGTTATACAGGCTGTACACTCTCTACTTTACATTGTAGCAAAGTGTAATTTCTTCAGTGTTGTCACATGAAGATATAATAAAATATGTACAGAAACGTGAGGGGTGTAATCACTTTTGTGGGATACTGTAAATACTATGATGTTCCTTCCTCTGTTGAAGTGTTTCGTGTTCCAGACCATGCTACGGAGATTTTTGCACAGGAATGGGAGAAGTTATGATACGTTTTCTCTGTCTCCTGTCTTTAAAAGATGTTTTCTGTCACTGACTCCATTAAAGATTCATGGCGCACAGTGCCTAAAGTAGGAGTCAATTCTACTCTGGCTAAGAGAACTACTATCCCTATAGAGGACCGTGGCTCTTTTAAGGATCCAATGGACAAAACGCTGGTGGCTTATTTCAATGGCAACCTGCAGTTTGTATTGCCACTGTGTCAAGTGCCGCATCTTATTGGTACAACGCCTTGTCTGATTCTATTCAGGTAGAGACTCCTTTGGAAGAAATCCATGACAGGATTAAGGCTCTCAAGCTAGCCAATTCCTTTATTTCTGATTCTACCATGAAAGTTATAAAACTGGGGGCCAAGATATCTGGCTGCGCTGTGCTAGCCCGCAGGATGTTGTGGCTATAATCTTGGTCAGCGGATGTTTCCTCTAAGTCCAAGCTTCTGTCGCTTCCATACAAGGGTTAGACCTTGTTTAGACCTGGCAGAAATAATTTCTGATATTCTGGTGGAAAAGGGTCGTTTCTACCACAAGACAAGTAGAACAGTCCTAAAGGACGTCAAAGTAATTTTCGTTCGTGTCATAACTTCAAAGAGAAGTCTTCCTCTCCCTCTTCCAAGCAGGGACAGTCCAAGATTTCCTGGAAACCCACTCAGTCTTGGAACTAGGGGAAGCAATCTAAGAAACCCACAGCCCGAGTCTCAATCGGCTTGAAGGGTTTGCCCCCAATCCGGGATCGGATCAAGGGGGGGGGGGCGCAGACTTTCTCTGTTTTATCAAGCTTGGATACGAGATGTCCCAGATCCATGGGCTGTGGACATAGTATCCCAGGGTTACAAATAAAAACTAAAAAAAATAAAAATATAAAAACAATTCTCCCAGGTGCAGGTTCCACCTCTCAAAATCATCTGCAGACTAGATAAAAGAGAGGCTTTCTTCAATTGCGACTTGGACCCTTCTTCCCTGGGAGTGATAGACATTCCCACGGATGGAAAGTGAATCTGGAAAAGAGTTCTCTTGTTCCAGCTACAAGGGTGGTCTTTTTAGGGAAAATTCAAGATTCTTTCCCCTTGCCTCTCCCTGCAGTCTACTGTTCGACCATCAGTGGCTCTATGTATGGAGGTAATTGGTCTGATGGTCGCTTCCATGGACATCATCTCCTTTGCTCGATTCCTTTTGAGAGCTCTGCAGTTATGCATGCTCAGACAATGGAATGGGGACAATTCAGATCTTTTTCAGAGGATAGATCTACATTAGTCGACAAGAGACTCTTTCTGTGGTGGGTTTTCTCTGGAGCATCTGTCTCTGGGCACATGCTTCCGGAGACCTTCCTGGGTGATTGTGACCACGGACGCCAGCCTGCTGGGCTGGGGAGCAATCTGGGACTCGTTAAGGGTGCAAGGACTATGGACTCTGAAGTTGAGAGCGATTTACAATGCTGATGGTTTGGCCTCAGTTGTTCTTAAGCCGGTTTATCAGGTTCCAGTCGTACAATATCATCTCAGTGGCTTTCATCAACCACCAGGGAGGAACTCTGGGTTCCTTAGCCATGAAGGAAGTGGCTCGGATTGTTTAGTTAGCAGAAGCTCATAATTGTTTATATGCCATCCACATTACAGGAGTGGACAACTGGGAAGTGGATTTCCTGAGCAGACTTTTCATCCCAGGGTGTGGGCTCTCCATCCGGAGGTGTTCTGCCAACTCCGGCACTCCCCATTTGGGGGTTAACCTGGAGAACGCCAAGCTTCCAAGGTACGGTTCAAGGTCAAGAGATGGAAAACATAAATTATGCTTACCTGATAATTTAATTTCCATCGTGGGGAGGAGAGTCCATGGCTCCCGCCCGTAACTCCGGTAGGCGGACCTAAATTTAATTTAATTTATCTTCTGGCACCATTTATACCCTGATATTTCTCCTACTGTTCCTTGTTCCCTCGGCAGAATGACTGGGGGATGAGGGGAGTGTGGGAGGTATTTAAGCTTTTGGTTGCGGTGTCTTTGCCTCCTCCTGGTGGCCAGGTTCTTTATTCCCAAATGTAATGAATGAAGCCATGGACTCTCCTCCCCACGATGGAAATAAAATTGTCAGGTAAGCATAATTTATGCTTTTTCCTCCGTTTACTCTCCTTCCACGAGTCGTTGCTTGTATTTAAAAGGAGAGGGCATCGGTAATTCTAATTGCTCCTGCGTGGCCTTGCAGGATCTGGTGTGCAGACCTAGTGAAGATGTCATCTCTTCCACCTTGGAGGTTGCCTCTGAGGAAGGACCTTCTAACTCAGGGTTCATTCCTTCATCCATATCTCGTTTCTTGGAAACTGACTGCTTGGTGATTGAACGCTTAGTTCTGTATAAGCCTGTTTTTTCTGAGTCGGTCATTGAGACCATGATTCAGGCTTTCAAGCCTGTTTCTAGAAAGATTTACCATAAGGTATGGCGTAAATACCTTTATTGTTTTGAATCCAAGGGCTACTCTTGGAGTAGGGTCAGGATTCCTATGATTTTGTCTTTTCTCCAGGAAGGTCTGGAGAAGGGTTTGTCAGTCAGATTTCTGCATTATCTATTTTTTTTCCAGGTGTATGGTGGATGTGCTAGATGTGCAATCTTTTTGCCAGGCCCTGGTCAGAATCAGGCATGGGTTTAAGTATGTTGCTCCTCCTTGGAGCCTTAATCTTGTTCTTAAAGTTTTGCAGCAGGCTCCGTTTGAGCCATTGCATTCCATAAGATATTAAATTGTTATCTTGGAAGGTTTTGTTTCTTATTGCTATCTTTTCTGCTCTGAGAGTTTCGGAACTCTCGGCTTTGCTGTGTGATTTGCTTTACCTTATCTTTCATGCTGATAAGGCGGTTCTTCGTACTAAGTTAGGTTTTCTTCTGAAAGTGGTTTCGGATAGAAATATTAATTAGGATATTGTTGTTCCTTCTCTGTCCTAATCCTTCTTTTAATGAAGAACGTTCATAGCACAACTTGGATGTTGTGCGTGCTTTAAAATTTTATCTACAGACGACTAAGGATTTTCGCCAGTCTTCTGCCCTGTTTGTTTGTTTGTTCCTCTGGAAAATGTAAAGGTCATAAACTTACCGCTACTTCCCTTTCTCTCTGGTTGAGAAGTATAATTTGTTTTGCTTATGAGACTGCTGGTCAGCAGCCTCCTGAGAGCATTACGGCTCATTCCACGAGGGCTGTCTCCTAATCTTCGGCTTTCAAAAATGAAGCTTCCGTGGAACAGATTTGCAAGGCTGCAACTTGGTCCTAAAGAAAAAGATAGGCAGGCACCACTCGGGGTGTAAAAAACAAAAAATACCTTTTTATTAGCATCCAGTAAAAAGTAAGGAAGCAATAAGCACCAAAATAGGTGCAGACAAACAGACAGTCAAAAATGGACAAACGGCCTGACGCGTTTCGTGCCCCCTAGTGGAGCTTAAATATAGGCTGAAGTGTTAGTGATACCTTATATACACATAGGTTAACCCTTCCCACACCAGAAGAAATTAGAACATAAGTTATACTTCTACATTACAGCAAAATTGGACCTAGGATAAATGAAAAATGGAAGATAAAGAGCACGAAGTTCAAATTCCAAATTAATCTCTTCTTCGAAAAGTATACAATGTGAGATGTCATCAGGTATCTAATAAAACTATGAAAAAATTATGTATATGCAAACTAGAAACGGCGCCTAAGAGTCATCCATAGAGATAAACAATTCAAAAGACACTATAATTTGTATGTCATGTCGGCTATATGACTAATATGATTGGCAACTGCAGAGTCTATGAAGTAGTTTTTTACATCCCTGGTGTGTTCACCAAACCTGGTTCTTGCCTCACGGGACGTTTTACCAACATATTGGCTTTTGCATAAATTACAGGTTACTAAATACACCACGAATGTGGTCTTAGTTTGCATAAAAGTCTATCTGATAAACACTATTATCATAAGTTGATATAAAACTATTTCCAATTTTTATATTTGTACATGTGGTACAATTCCTACTTTCACATTTGAAATTACCTTTCTTTGATAACCAACATGAATCACTCAGGTTTTCTTAGTTCTAACCACACTGGGAGATAATGATCTTGCTAGAGTTTTAGGTTTCCTGGAAACAAATCTACACTTGTCAACAAGTGGTTTCAAAACAGTCACCCATCAGCAAGTGCAGATGTTTTTTTTTTAAGAATTTTAACTAAACTAGTGATTTTTGACAGATAACCTACATTTTTCCAAAAGCACTGGATCATATCCTCTCTTGGCAAGCCTATCTTTGAGTTCTAATGACTGTTCTTCAAATATATTATCATACTTCGTGTTTCTACGAAGTCTGATAAATTGACCTCTAGGTATGGCTTAGATTAAATGGCCTGGATGTTGAGAGCTGGCATGTAAAATGGTATTACCAGCCGTTGGTTTTCTGTAGGTCTTGGTCATGCTTGGCCAGTCCATCACCTTTACCCTCAGCTTCTTTAGCAAGGCAATGCTTGTCTTGTAGGTGTGTTTGGGGTCGTTATCATGTTGGAATACTGCCCTGCGGCCCAGTCTCCGAAGGGAGGGGATCATGCTCTGCTTCAGTATGTCACAGTACATGTTGGCATTCATGGTTCCCTCAATGAACTGTAGCTCCCCAGTGCCGGCAGCATTCATGCAGGCCCAGACCATAACACTCCCACCACCATGCTTGACTGTAGGCAAGACACACTTATCTTTGTACTCCTCACCTGGTTGCCGCCACACACACACTTGACACCATCTGAACCAAATAAGTTTATCTTGGTGTCCTCGGACCACAGGACATGGTTCCAGTAATCCATGTCCTTAGTCTGCTTGTCTTCAGCAAACTGTTTGCTGGCTTTCTTGTGCATCATCTTTAGAAGAGGCTTCCTTCTGGGATGACAGCCATGCAGACCAATTTGATGCAGTGTGCGGCGTATAGTCTGAGCACTGACAGGCTGACCCCAGACCCCTTCAACCTCTGAAGCAATGCTGGCAGCACTCATACGTCTATTTCCCAAAGACAACCTCTGGATATGACGCTGAGCACGTGCACTCAACATCTTAGGTCGACTATGGCGAGGCCTGTTCTGAGTGGAACCTATCCTGTGATACCGCTGTATGGTCTTGCCCACCGTGCTGCAGCTCAGTTTCAGGGTCTTGACAATCTTCTTATAGCCTAGGCCATCTTTATGTAGAGCAACAATTTTTCAAATCCTCAGAGTTCTTTGCCATGAGGTGCCATGTTGAACTTCAGTATGAGAGAGTGTGAGAGTGATAACACCAAACTTAACACACCTGCACCCCATTCACACCTGAGACCTTGTAGCACTAACGAGTCACATGACACCAGGGAGGGAAGATGGCTAATTGGGCCCAATTTGGACATTTCCACTTAGGGATGTACTCACTTTTGTTGCCAACAGTTTAGACATTATTGGCTGTGTTTGAGTTATTTTGAGTGGACAGCAAATTTACACTGTTATACAGGCTCTACACTCACTACTTTACATTGTAGCAAAGTGTAATTTCTTCAGTGTTGTCACATGAAGATATAATAAAATATGTACGAAAATGTGAGGGGTGTAATCACTTTTGTGGGACACCTTAAATACTATGATGTTCCGTCCTCTCTGGAAGTGTTTCGTGTTCCAGACCGTGGTACGGAGATTTTTGCACAGGAATGGGAGAAGTTATGATACATTTTCTCTGTCTCCTGTCTTTAAAAAGATGTTTTCTGTCACTGACTCCATTAAAGATTCATGGCGCACGGTGCCTAAAGTAGGAGTCAATTCTACTCTGGCTAAGAGAACTACTATCCCTATAGAGGACCGTGGCTCTTTTAAGGATCCAATGGACAAAACGCTGGTGGCTTATTTCAATGGCAACCTGCAGTTTGTATTGCCACTGTGTCAAGTGCCGCATCTTATTGGTACAACGCCTTGTCTGATTCAATTCAGGTAGAGACTCCTTTGGAAAAAATCCATGACAGGATTAAGGCTCTCAAGCTAGCTAATTCCTTTATTTCTGATTCTATCATGAAAGTTATAAAACTGGGAGCCAAGATATCTGGCTGCGCTGTGCTAGCCCGCAGGATGTTGTGGCTATAATCTTGGTCAGCGGATGTTTCCTCTAAGTCCAAGCTTCTGGCGCTTTCTTACAAGGGTTAGACCTTGTTTGGACCTGGCAGAAATAATTTCTGATATTCTGGTGGAAAAGGGTCGTTTCTACCACAAGACAAGTAGAACAGTCCTAAAGGACGTCAAAGTAATTTTCGTTCCTGTCATAACTTCAAAGGGAAGTCTTCCTCTCCCTCTTCCAAGCAGGGAACAGTCAACAGTCCAAGTTTTCTTGGAAACCCACTCAGTCTTGGAACTAGGGGAAGCAATCTAAGAAACCCGCAGCTGAGTCTAAATCAGCTTGAAGGGTTTGCCCCCAATCCGGGATCAGATCAAGGGGGGGCAGACTTTCTCTGTTTTATCAAGCTTGGATACGAGATCCATGGGCCTTGGACATAGTATCCCAGGGTTACAAATAAAAAATAAAATAAAAAAATAAAAAATTCTCCCAGGGGCAGGTTCCACCTCTCAAAATCGTCTGCAGACTAGATAAAAGAGAGGCATTCTTCAATTGCGGCCGGGACCCTTCTTCCCTGGGAGTGATAGACTTTTCCAGATTCACTTTCCATCCGTGGGAATGAGTTCTCTTGTTCCAGCTACAAGAGTGGTCTTTTTAGGGAAAATTCAAGATTCTTTCCTCTTTCCTCTCTCTGCAGTCTACTTTTCCGCCATCAGTGGCTCTATGTATGGAGGTAATTGGTCTGATGGTTGCTTCCATGGACATCATCCCCTTTGCTCGATTCCTTTTGATAGCTCTGCAGTTATGCATGCTCAGACAATGGAATGGGGACAATTCAGATCATTTTCAGAGGATAGATCTAGATCAGTCGACAAGAGACTCTCTTTCTGTGGTGGTTTTCTCTGGAGCATCTGTCTCGGGGCACATGCTTCCGGAGACCTTCCTGGGTGATTGTGACCACGGACGCCAGCCTGCTGGGCTGGGGATTAGTCTGGGACTCGTTAAGGGTGCAAGGACTATGGACTCTGAAGGAGTCTGCTCTCTCCATAAACATCTTGAAGTTGAGAGCGATTTACAATGCTGATGGCTTGGCCTCAGTTGTTCTTAAGCCGGTTTATCAGGTTCCAGTCGTACAGTATCACCTCAGTGGCTTTCATCAACCACCAGGGAGGAACTCGGGGTTCCTTAGCCATGAAGGAAGTGGCTCGGATTGTTTAGAGGGCAGAAGCTCACAACTGTTTATCTGCCATCCACATTACAGGAGTGGACAACTGTGGAGTGGATTTTCTGAGCAGGCTTTTCATCCCAGGGAGTGGGCTCTCCATCTGGAGGTGTTCTGCCAACTCCGGCACCCCCCATTTGGGGGTTAACCTGGAGAACACCAAGCTTCCAAGGTACGGTTCAAGGTCAAGAGATGGAAAACATAAATTATGCTTACCTGAGAATTTAATTTCCATCGTGGGGAGGAGAGTCCATGGCTCCTGCCCGTAACTCCGGTAGGCGGACCTAAATTTAATTTATCTTCTGGCACCATTTATACCCTGATATTTCTCCTACTGAGAGGGCATCGGTAATTCTAATTGCTCCTGCGTGGCCTTGCAGGAATCTGGTTTGCAGACCTAGTGAAGATGTCATCTCTTCCACCTTGGAGGTTGCCTCTGAGGAAGGACCTTCTAACTCAGGGTCCATTCCTTCATCCATATCTCGTTTCTCGGAAACTGACTGCTTGGAGATTGAACGCTTAGTTCTGTATAAGCGTGGTTTTTCTGAGTCGGTCATTGAGACCATGATTCAGGCTCGCAAGCCAGTTTCTAGAAAGATTTACAGATAAGGTATGGCGTAAATACCTTTTTATTGGTTTGAATTCAAGGGCTATTCTTGGAGTAGGGTCAGGATTCCTATGATTTTTTCTTTTCTCCAGGAAGGTCTGGAGAAGGGTTTGTCAGTCAGATTTCTGCATTATCTATTTTGTTTCCAGGTGTTTGGCGGATGTGCCAGATGTGCAATCTTTTTGCCAGGCCCTGGTCAGAATCAGGCATGGGTTTAAGTCTGTTGCTCCTCCTTGGTGCCTTAATCTTGTTCTTAAAGTTTTGCAGCAGGCTCCGTTTGAGCCATTGCATTCCATAAGATATTAAATTGTTATCTTGGAAGGTTTTGTTTCTTATTGCTATCTTTTCTGCTCTGAGAGTTTCAGAACTCTCGGCTTTGCTGTGTGATTTGCTTTACCTTAGCTTTCATGCTGATAAGGCGGTTCTTCGTACTAAGTTAGGTTTTCTTCTGAAAGTGGTTTCGGATAGAAATATTAATTAGGATATTGTTGTTCCTTCTCTGTCCTAATCCTTCTTTTAATAAAGAACGTTCATAGCACAATTTGGATGTTGTGCGTGCTTTAAAATTTTATCTACAGACGACTAAGGATTTTCGCCAGTCTTCTGCCCCGTTTGTTTGTTTGTTCCTCTGGAAAATGTAAAGGTCATAAACTTACTGCTACTTTCCTTTCTCTCTGGTTGAGAAGTATAATTTGTTTTGCTTATAAGACTGCTGGTCAGCAGCCTCTTGAGAGCATTACGGCTCATTCCATGAGGGCAGTCTCCTATTCTTCGGCTTTCAAAAATGAAGCTTCTGTGGAACAGATTTTCAAGACTGCAACTTGGTCCTAAAGAAAAAGATAGGCAGACACTACTCGGGGTGTAAAAACAAAAAATACCTTTTTATTAGCATCCAGTAAAAAGTAAGGACGCAATAAGCACCATAATAGGTGCAGACAAACAGACAGTAAAAAAGGGACAAACGTCCTGATGCGTTTCACGCCCCCTAGTGGCGCTTAATCATAGGCTGAAGTGTTAGTGATACCTTATATACACATAGGTTAACCCTTCCCACACCAGAAGAAATTAAAACATAAGTTATACTTATACATTACAGCAAAATTGGACCTAGGATAAATGAAAAATGGAAGATAAAGAGCATGAAGTTCAAATTCCAAATTAATCTCTTCTTCGAAAAGTATACAATGTGAGATGTCATCAGGTAGCGAATAAAACTATGGAAAAATTATGTATATGCAAACTAGAAAAGACGCCTAAGAGTCATCCATAGAGATAAACAATTCAAAAGACACTTGAATAACGGATTCAATATAGCAATATAATATATGTGACTAATAATCAATCTGATAGTTTGTCTCATTTCCTTTGTTAATACTTATAAAAGTTCTAATGGGGCCCACAAATCTATAAAATAGTAGGGACTATGTTACAAAGGTTGTATGTATGTAAAGAACTAGTTGTCAATGAAATAGTTTGTCACATTCTTTATTCATACCTATGGGCACTCTAGTATTTAATTTTAAAATCCAGTTCTTTCTTATTTAGGATTTTATTTGTTCCCACCCCTAGGGGGGGGGGGTTTGCTCTATCTATAATTTGTATGGTCATGTCGGCTATATGACTAAAATGGTGATAGTTAAAATGATTGGCAACTGCAGAGTCTATGAAGTCATTTTTTACATCCCTGGTGTGTTCACCAAACCTGGTTCTGACCTCACGGGACGTTTTACCAACATATTGGCTTTTGCATAAATTAAAGGTTACTAAATACACCACAAATGTAGTCTTACAGTTTGCATAAAAGTCTATTTGATAAACACTATTATCATAAGTTGATATAAAACTATTTCCAATTTTTATATTTGTACAGGTGGTACAATTCCTACTTTCACATTTGAAATTACCTTTCTTTGATAACCAACATGAATCACTCAGGTTTTGCTTAGTTCTAACCACACTGGGAGATAATGATCTTGCTAGAGTTTTAGGTTTCCTGGAAACAAATCTACACTTGTCAACAAGTGGTTTCAAAACAGTCACCCATCAGCAAGTGCAGATGTTTTTTAAGAATTTTAACTAAACTAGTGATTTTTGACAGATAACCTACATTTTTCCAAAAACACTCAATCATATCCTCTCTTGGCAAGCCTATCTTTGAGTTCTAATGACTGTTCTTCAAATATATTATCATACTTCGTGTTTCTACGAAGTCTGATAAATTGACCTCTAGGTTTTTTCTTAGATTAAATGGCCTGGATGTTGAGAGCTGGCATGTAAAATGGTATTGCCAGCTGTTGGTTTTCTGTAGGTCTTGGTCATTATATGGTTATCAGTGGTGTATAACGTGATATCCAGAAAATTGATTTCCTTTTTATTCATTTCTCCAGTGAAACTTAAGCCCAGTTCATTGGTACTGAAATAAGATAGCAAATCATGTAAAAGTTATTATAATCACGCTCTACTAAAAGTAAATCATCTATATATCTGATGAAGAGAACTATCTGCTCCTGCCAAGGGTTAGTGGGGGAGTAAATGTACATTAGCTCCCACCAGGCAACAAAATTGTTTGCAAAAGCCGGGGCGAATTTTGCCCCCATGGCTGTTCCCCGTATTTGCAGATAGAACTCCTCGTCAAAGGTGAAAAAGTTATGTGACATTATAAACCGCAATACATAACCTATATATAGTCTCACTGGGTCATCTAGATTGCATTCTTTATGTAAAAAGAAGTCTACAGCTTTAATACCAAGGTGTTGTGGAATGCTCGTGTAGAGATATGTAATGTCTGCTGTTATCCAACAAAAATACTCCTGCCACCTGATAGTATCCAACGTAGCTAGCAAGTGGGAGGTATCTTTAAATTGCTCAATTGCATTGCAGCAATGGGCTGGAAGACAGAGTCCATCTTTTACCCAATTGGTTCTAAAAGTGAGCTAATGCCTGCCAGTATAGGTCTACCCGGTTGACAGGAGGTGTTTTTGTGGATTTTGGGAATATGGTAATATATAGGTGTAATTGGGTAATCAGAAATTAAGGATTCACGATGTTTAGTTACAAAAATGCCAAACATGATGCCGTCATCTATTAATTTCATCATCTCCCTTTTAAAAAGTAGAGTTGGGTTACTTGATAGTTTGCGATATACTGTGGAGTCAGAGAGCTGTCTCTGCGCTTCTTGTAGGTAAAACGTTTTGTCCATCACTACAATGCTGCCGCCCTTATCTGAATTCCTAATGACAATTTCTTTGTCTTGTAAAGATTTAAGGGCTATACGTTCAATGTAATTCAGATTAGGGGCGGCAGCATTCTTGTATGTTTTTTTTTTTATATCTTGTTCAAGTTTTAAAATGTCCTCTTGGACTGCTTTTTGGTAGGCATTAATCATAGGACCCCTAAAGTTTACAGGGTAAAAAGTAGACCTGTCTCTCTTAGGTTTGTGTAATACATTTAATGAAACATCTTTATGTCCGTCATTATCGGGATTGTATAGGGCATCAAGAGTGACAACTGCACACGCATCTTGGAAAGATAGATGTGGGTTGAGAATGATGTGTGCATTATCAGTCTCGGTGTCCATTCCAATAACGGTCTCTCTTTTTACCTCTGATTCATGGTCCCTTTTGGTTAAAGCAAAAAATGTTTTAAAGCTAATTTGCGAATAAATTTGTTAATGTCCAATAAAGTATTGAAGCCAGAAAACCTATTAGTGGGGGCAAAACCCAATCCCTTAGAGTACAGCTTTTTCATCTTTAGACAGACTATATTGTGATATATTGAAAATACTGAGTCCATCAGACAATTCAGGATCTTTGTCAGTTAATTCTGTCCCTTCTTCTTTTTGTTCAGTTTTCCCCCTCTTTTTTCTCCATCTTCTTCTGTGTCTTTTCCTTTCTCCTTTATACTTCGCGTCTTGGGGCGTACTACTTGTAATGCTGTTTCCACGTCTTCCCTCGAGGATTTCTGTAAAAAAACACAAGAGGGTGGAGAAGAGGAAGGAGAAGAGGAGCAAAGAGATGAAAGAAAATGTAATACTAGAGTGCCCATAGGTATGAATAAAGAATGTGACATAAACTATTTCATTGATAACTAGTTCATTACATACATACAACCTTTGTAACATAGTCCCTACTGTTTTATAGATTTGTGGGCCCCATTAGAACTTTTAGAAGTATTAACAAAGGAAATGTGACAAACTATATTGAATCCGTTATTTAAGTGTCTTTTGAATTGTTTATCTCTACAGACGCCTTTGCTAGTTTGCATATACATCATTTTTCCATAGTTTTATTCGATACCTAATGACATCTCACATTGTATACTTTTCGAAGATGAGATTAATTTGGAATTTGTACTTAGTGCTCTTTATCTTCCATTTTTTATTTATCCTAGGTCCAATTTTGCTGTAATGTATAAGTATAACTTATGCTTTAATTTCTTCTGATGTGGGAAGGGTTAACCTATGTGTATATAAGGTATCACTAACACTTCAGCCTATGATTAAGCGCCACTAGGGGGCGTGAAACGCGTCAGGCCATATGTCCCCTTTTGACCGTCTGCACCTATTTTGCTGCTTATTGCTTTCTTACCTTTTACTGGATGCTAATAAAGGTATTTTTAGTTTTTTTTTTTTTTTTTTTTTTTTTTTTTTTTTTAAACTTTTTATTGAAAAGTTCAGAAGCATACAGTTTTCAATGGTAAGGTGTACAGTTACAGCTTTGCTTCACATTATCTACTTATACATTTAACATATTATTAATAATTTAACTGCAGAAAGGAATTCCTAGTTATTAGGATTTTAAAAAATAAAACCAAGAAAAGAAAGGGGAAGGGAGAACCCAGAGCGTTTATGTACTTGTGCTTGAATGGTTGAGTGAAAATTTTGCATTCCATTGCTTAGCTGGTGTCTAAGACGTACAAATTACCTTGCTATGGGTACTAAGGTTCTCGGCTATTACTCTCACTATTTATCTAGTCAGGCATTTCTATATTCGTCCCATATAAATCGTATTGAGTCTAAGTCGTCTTGTCGGTTGGTTAGCTTGAAGTGGTATTTCTCTAATGTAAGTGCATGTGTTACTGTAGCTTTCCATACCTCCACTGAAGGAAGGTCTGGCTTCTTCCAGTTTAATGGTATTAATTTTTTCCCTGAATTGACCATAATTGTCAAGAGTGTTAGCCTATATTTACAAGTTATTTTAGGGAATGAGTTAAAAAGAAGAGTCCAGCTGTTTAGTGGTAAGGACAGTTGCAAAACTTTCTCGATTTCTCTTTTGATGGCCTCCCAGTAATCTTTTACTATTGGGCATTGCCACCAGATGTGATATGGCGTGCCCCTATCTTGACAGCCTCTCCAGCACATGTCTGAAACTGTGGGAAAAATTTGGTGTAGACGCACTGGTGTATAGTACCACCTGCACATCAGTTTCAAATTCATCTCTTGAATAGAGATGGATGAAGAAGCTTTACTCATGCGTGTGAATATATCACACCATGTTCGCCTGGGCATAGAGCTTTCTGATTCCTTCTCCCATGCGCTGACATAAGATGGCAGTGTTTTAGAGTATGTAACTAAAATTTGTCTGTGTGTGAGAGATAATATTCCTCGATTTGGTAGAGGGTTGATACATATATTCTCAAATGGGGTAAGAGGTCGAGTTAGATGTGCTTTGGACGGGTGTGTGGTGAGAAAGTGGGATATTTGCAAATACGCTAGCCAGTCTTGAAATCTAGGGCCATGTTGAGCAATAATTTCTTCTTGCGATTTCGGTTTTCCTGCTGTGTAAAATTCACAGACAGGAAGAGATTCTCGTATACTTAAGGGATATTCCCCTCTTTTTATAAGGTTAAGTGGATGGAGTGCGTTCCCCATTATCGGGGTCAGCGGGGAGTATGTCGAGGAGATGTGCGGGTATTTCTTGATTACCCTATCCCAACATTTGTAAGTTTCCCACGTCGTTGTGGCTACAGTTTTTGGAAGTGCTCTTTGATTGGGAGGGAGCCAGCAGGAGCCTCCTAGCGGAGTATTGTTAGCTAACTGATGTTCTAGCTGGACCCATTCTTTATTGACTGCATTCTTACACCAGTCAACGATTCTGGTCAGAAAGGTTGCCTGCCTATAGTGTTGTAGGTTCGGGGCCCCCATGCCTCCTAATTCTCTTGGACGGTAAAGTGTTGCTGTTGCTATGCGTGGTCGCTTATTTGCCCATATAAACTTGGTTAGCATTTTTTGTATCTGGTAGATTGTTTGTTCCGGGAGGGGAATGGGTAAGGTTTGCATATAATACAAAATTTTTGGCAATATGACCATTTTGATCGCATTAAGTCTACCAAGCCAGGAAAGGAATTTATTGTTCCAAGCTCTTAGCAATGAGGATATATGTAGTTTAAGTGAGTTATAATTAAGTGTTAATATTTCAGAGATATTAGGAGAGATATGTACCCCAAGGTATTTGATCGCTTTATCTTGAATTCTGAATTGAAATTGCTGTTGCAGAGTTTTTACTGCTGCTGGCTCTAAGTTAATACTCAACAATTCAGATTTAGATATATTTATACTGAAGTTAGAGTAGAGGCCGTACTCTTGTATCAAATGAATAAGGGCGGGGACTGACTCGCTAGGGTGCGTTAGTGTGGTGAATATGTCATCTGCATACATTGTAATTTTGTATTCCGACTGTCCTATCCGATGCCCTGTTATGTGTTCGTTATCCCTAACATATGAGGCTAATACTTCCATGGATAACACGAAAAGTAGTGGAGACAGGGGGCATCCCTGCCTCGTACCATTTGTTATTTGGAATGGGTCTGAGACTGAGTCATTGAGCTTAACTTTTGCTTGTGGGGTGTTATACAATGAGAAAATCTTCCCAATTAATTCCTGATCAAACCCAAATTTAGATAGAACTTGCTTTAGGAAGTCCCAGCTGAGCCTATCAAAGGCTTTCTCCGCATCCATTGAAATGAATGCGGAGGGTGTGTGCATACGGTGTGCATGTTCCATTAGCGCTAAAAGTTTAGTAGTGTTGTCTCGTGTCTCTCGTGTCGGCGTAAAGCCGGCCTGGTTGATGTGGACTATTTGGGGGAGGACTTTATTAATACGTGCTGTTAATATTTTGGCATATAATTTTATGTCCACATTCAGCAATGAGATTGGGCGGAAATTTGCCGGGGTGTCTGGGGACTTCCCTGGCTTAGGGACTACTGAGATTTGTGCTTCTAGCATAGAGGGAGGAAACGGGTTATTATCCGTTACTTCATTAAAAAGGGGCGTTAGGTGGGGTACTAGGTTTTGGGAAAAGAGCTTATAATATTTTGATGAGAAGCCGTCTGGGCCTGGACTTTTCCCATTTTGTAATGTGCTAATCGCATGCTGTATTTCATGCGCCGTGATGGGTTTCTTTAAGTCTTGCAATTGGTCTTGTGTAATATTGGGAATATTACACTTTGCTACATATGTCTTGAGATTTATGAGGTGTTCCTCTGAGGGTGGTGTTTTGGAAATGTTATATAGATTAATATAATATTCTCTAAAACTATCTAGAATTTCTTTTGTTGTGGTTAGGGGACTCTGACCTTGTGGTTTTCTAATCTCATAAATATATGACTTAAACCGCTTCTTTTTTAGTGCCCTCGCTAGCAGTTTGCCTGCTCTATTGCTCTCGTAATAAAACATGCTGTTTGTTTTCCGTTGTAGGTTATGGTACTCTATATCTAAAAAACTGTCTAGGGCTGAGCGGGCCGTTTGGTACTTCTGGAATATTTCTAAATTATTTGGGTTTTGTTTTATTGCCAGGTCCATTCGGGAAAATTCATCAGCCAGATCTTTATATTGTTGCCTCATATGACGCTGTCTCTGGGCTTTTAATTTTATTAGTTCCCCTCTCAATACACTTTTATGTGCTTCCCAAATCATATATTTATTATTTATAGAATTTACATTGTGTGCAAAATATTCTGTGATCAGTGTTGATATCTTCGATTGGATGTCTGGGTCGCTCAGTAAAGTGTCATCTAACTTCCAAAGAAACGTATCTGACTGCGTTTCTGGCCAAGAGAATTTTAGTTTTACTGCCGAATGGTCTGACCATGCTGTTGGGGAAATATCACAGCTATGTATATTAGGGAGGCCTTTCTGATTAGTGAAAATATAGTCCAATCTGCTATGCGTCTTGTTGGGGCTAGAATAAAAAGTGTAATCCTTTGTATCTGGGTGTATAAGACGCCAAAGGTCATATAAGTTAAGGTCTTTTAGGTTTCTCCATAATGTAGTAGTAGTTTTTTTGGATACCATTATTTTAGGATTGGAACTATCTTTATAGGGCTGGAGGGGAAAGTTTAGATCTCCTGCTAAAAACACTGGACCTACTGCCAAATCTAATGTTTTCCTAAACATAGTGTGGAAGAAAGAATTTTGCTTGTTATTTGGTGCGTAGACATTTACTAACGTTATGGGTCTTCCATATAACAGCCCAGTTAGGCCTAGAAATCTGCCTTCCTTGTCTTTACTGATATGTGAAGTCGTGAACGGGAGGTCTTTTTTGATTAGGATGCTCACTCCTGCTTTTTTATGGGGTCCTGAGCTATGGTAATGTGTGGTGTATGTTTTCCCTAGATATTTTGGTTCTCTTTGATATTGAAAATGAGTCTCCTGCAAGAATATTATGTCTGCATGTCGTTTAGCTAGGTCAGATAGTGCTTTGCTGCGTTTATGAGGTGAGTTCAGCCCTTTAGCGTTTTGTGTTAGTAAAGTCAGTTGGTGTGAGCGTGTATCTGTGTGTCTCGACATCATTACCTATACTTGATAGAACTTGATCAGGAATGCTGCATTGTACATTGCTCTGGGTTCGGGAGAAAAAGTTTGAACACAGGTTTTTCTGCAAAACAAAATATTAACAGTGAGAACTAAGTTGTGCATTAGAGTAAACACATAACAAACAAACATATATACTGAAGTTTTAGTATATGGATTACAATACAAGTCTCTCTTCCTAACATAGGGTATATTGAGAGAATACATGGGGGATTTGGTGTTGCTAGCCCCTGGGTCTCATCTAACAGGATCTCCTTCATTCTGGTAAATAAACAATTTCAAACTGAAAGGCAATTCTAACGATAAACTATCTTGATATAAGGCCCTGTAAATTAATATTGACTAGAATTCAGGACACTTCTGTGGAAACAGTTAGATTAGTTACAGGTGATCTAGTTGGTACAGGAATCAAAGTTTTCCCTTTTTTTGTGGAAACAGTCTGCCAATTTGGAATTCTGTCGTTAGGCCTTTTGGTAGAGGACTGGCCGTTGCTATTGTCAGATGTTGGCTTTATAGGTTCAATGTCCAGAGAGGAACAAAAGGACGCTATTTCATCTGGCGTTTTACAGATAAGTCTAATATTATCTTGAATGACCCAAATCTGTGCTGGGAAACCCCAACGGTAGGGGATCTTCTTGTTTCTTAATGCTGTGGTCAAAGGGGAGAATGCCTTCCTCTTCTGCAAAGTCTCATATGACAAGTCTTGATAGAACTGCAATACAGTACCTCTAAAGCGGATTGACTGGTTTTTGCGTGTCTGGTTTAAGATCATCTCTTTCTCTAGAAAATTCTTGAACCTGATGATGATGTCCCTAGGAGGTGCTGTACTGGGAGGTTTGGGACGAAGTGATCGGTGTGCTCTCACCCATTGTATATCCGTCGTGTGTGAAGTTTCTTTTACATGCTGGAACAGGGCTTGCAGATAAACAGGGAAATCTCGAGGCAAGACTTCCTCTGGTACTCCTCTAATTCTAATGTTTTTCCGCCTACTGCGGTTTTCCATGTCCTCCATTTTTTCTTGGAGGGTTTGTATGACATCTTGCTGAGTATTGACCTGTTCAGTTAAGACTTGGACTTCTTCTTTTAGTTGGTCATGGTTGCTTTCTAGTGATTCAACTTGAAAACCAAGTGTGTGGATGTCTTGAGATAAGGTAGCAAGTTCTTCCCTGATACACGTACGGACTATATCCGCTATATCTTGCTTTGATGGCAGATTACTTAAGAAAGATGCTTGTATTTGCGGCTCAGGAGTTATCACCATGGTCTTGTGTTGGGAGTTCTGGGAAGGTGTAGGTGATTGTGCTCCTGGGTTGGCTTCATCATGTAATGGTTCCATCACGTCTGCAGCTTGTAAGTATGATGTCATGGTGAGAGTTTTTAAAGGTGTCTGCTTAGTTGTCTTATCAGTTCTAATGTTACGTCTTGCCGCCATGTTTAACACTGAGTATTTCTCAGGAAGTGCTTCAGTTGCTGTATGCTCTGCAGAGTTTTACCCCTTGAAATCGCTGTTTGCCAGAATAATATCTATAGTGATTGATTATAAGTAGTTACCGCTGATGATGCGTCTATGTTTCTGAACTTAGCTTCTCAGATGTAGAGTTATGTGCCTCAGGGGAACCTTTCTTTACTTTAACTGCTTTTCATGCTGTTTTCATTCCCCCGACGTTGTCAGTGATAATCTCCCTTCATCTATGTGCCTGCTCCTCGTGTAACACCTGCTGCATATGAGGGTGGTTAGATGCTTAGCAGTTAGCGGGTCTTGTAGCCTTTTAAGCAGAGACAGTGATATGTGTGTCGCAGCGGTTAACTGTTTTGCGTGCACTATGTTTCCGCCGTTTATATTAGAAGGGCTCACCTTTGCCACATGTTCCGTTCCATGGAGCGATAGCCTGACAGCTTCCTGGTTCTTCTGTTAATGTGGTCTTACTTTTGTGGTTCTTGATCTGTCTGCGTTGCTCGTTACTCTGCAGGCTCTAGGGTAGGCCTCTGGTATCGTTTCAGTTTCACTTCCGTTATGGCGCAGCTACTTTAGAAGTGTACTAAGATAGTTCTTCTAAATGTCCACCGGCATGTCATATCTTTCTGCAAAGGGGCTCATCTTGAAGCCTAGGTGTTTAGATTGCCTCTACTTCTCCTCTTTTGCGGTTTTTCAAATATCCACCTAGAATAAACTTGATATTTCAGGGCATCATGCACGGAGCTCCGGTTTTACACTGCTCTCATGGCAGCTTCCGGCTCCGCCCCTCGGTATTTTTAGTTTTTTACACCCCGAGTAGTGCCTGCCTATCTTTTTCTTTGTGGCATTCGTATTTGGGGCTGATCTCCCTGGCTACGGCACTCCGGTATAGCCTGCCTCCTATTGGATTACCTTTTTCCTCGTGTGTTCCGGATTAGTGCAGCCGCACACTGTGGCTCTTCTCCTGCATTCAACTTGGTCCTCTGTGCATACTTTTTCCAAATTTTACAAATATTTGATACTTTTGAATCGGCCTCTTTTGGGAGAAAGGTTCTTCAAGCGGTGATGCCTTCTGTTTAGGTCTACCTGTCTTGATATCCCTCCCTAGTCATCTGTGTCCTCTAGCTTGAGTATTGGTTCCCAATGGTAATTGATGACGTTGTGGACTCTCCACATCTAAGGAAAGAAAACAAAATGTATGCTTACCTGATAAATTTTATTTCTTTCCGTAACCCCACCCTTAATTTAAAAGACAGTTATTTTTTTTTACTAAACCTCAGGCACCTCTAAACCTTTGGTGTTCCTTTTTTTTCAATTTTTCTTTTGGCCGAATGACTGGGGATTATAGGTAGGGGAGTGATACTTAACAGCTTTGCTGTGGTGCGCTTTGCTGCCTCCTCTTGGCCAGGAGTGATTTTTCCACTAGTAATTGATGACGTTGTGGACTCTTCATATCCGGAAAGAAAGAAATTTCAGGTAAGCATGCATTTTGTTTTCTTTGGGGTGATTGGACACGCTTTTTTGAAAAAAAAAGTTCCTTTAGAATGGGATGTGATTACTGAGGAAATTTTGAGGTAAAATCTATTTATTTTTATATAGAGATATTCAGGTGATATTCCCTAATCGGCTTTTTACAGCTATGCTGCATCACTTTCAAGTGATTCAACATTTGGGTACTATGTCCCTTTAAAGTGATTGTAAACTTTAATGAATTAAAGCCCAAAAATTTTAAAAACAGGGGCACTTTAATTAAAGTTTACAAAGACGCTTATTTTTTTTTAAATACTTACTAATGCGTCATGGAAATCATAACGATGATCTTCCCTCTGCATCTCCTCCAACTGTTGGGTGCCCCCTTTGGCGTCCAGCTCGTGGGGGAGGAATTGGAGGAAGCCGGATTCGTCACCGATCTGCTAAAGAAAGCAGGAGATGCTGGTGGAGGATCGGCGTTATGTATTCCATAACGCAAAGGTAAGTATTTTTAAAAATAAGCTTCTTTGTAAACTTTAATGAATTAAAGTGCCACTGTTTTTAAGATTTTTTTTTTTGATACTGGGCTTTAATTTATTAAAGATTACAATCACTTTAAGTATTAAAAAAAAAAGACAGGATGTTGCTGTTTAAAATAAAAATAATAAAAAAAATAATAAAAGCAACACAATTTCATTTATATACTTACAATTTAATTTTCATCTGCAGATTTGATTATACCAGAGCAGGCAGCTTGTAATATTCTTTTTTGCCGTTTATGACCAATATGTAAGCAAAAGATATATTAAGAAAATGCATAAAATGTTCTGCAGCAAAATTAAAAACTATAATGTGGGCTTAGGGCTGCAACTAATGATTATTTTCATAATTGATTAATCGGCCGATTATTTTTTCGATTAATCGACTAATCGTAAAAAAAAAAGAATGAATGATAGTATGCAGATTTCATTTCAAATATAGCAAACAGAGTGTTACAAATATAAACTTCAGACTAAAACTTTACATTTATAAAACTGTTTGTCCAATTTTTAAGCAGCAGAGCACATTTTTATAATTAAAGGGACACTGAACCCAAATTTTTTCTTTTGTGATTCAGATAGAGCAAGCAATTTTAAGCAACTTTCTAATTTACTCCTATTATCAATGTTTCATTGTTCTCTTGTTATCTTTATATGAAAAAGAAGGCATCTAAGCTTTTTTCTTGGTTCAGAACTCTGGACAGCAGTTTTTGATTGGTGGATGAATTTATCCACCAATCAGCAAGGACAACCTAGGTTGTTCACCAAAAATGGTCCGGCATCTAAACTTACATTCTTGCATTTCAAATAAATATACCAAGAGAATAAAGAACATTTGATAATAGGAGTAAATCAGAAAGTTGCTTAAAATGTCATGCTCTATCTGAATCACAAAAGAAAAAATTTGGGTTCAGTGTCCCTTTAAGCAAAACAGAACCACAAACTGTTTTAAAAAAGGTAGAACTATAAAGAGGTAGAGTATCCCTGTTAAAATCATTCTGTTATTCACTCTTTCAGAAACTTTGCATTTAAAAGCAAGTCCGGCTCTCTTTTTGCTATTTGGCCTGCAGCAGAGAAGAGGCGTTCACATGGTGTTAATGTGCATGAGATGCATAATTAGGGTTTTGCCAAAGTGGGATATTTATCTTTGTTAGCTCTTTACCATTGCTAAATGTTTTTCACTTTGGCAAGGGGCCTCTTACAGTAAGCCTGGACTTCATTCTAACATAAAAAGTATCTTGAATATCTATATGCAGTGGTAAATAACCAGTTTAGGGAATAATATCTAGTCCGCTCTAAAAATAACATATATACTGTATAACCTTATAGAGGGTGAATCTGGTACATATCACAATTTATTAAAAAATATAAAAAAGTCAAAAGTGCTAAGGACTTTATATCAATAACAGGACAAAGCCATTCACATTTATCTATACAGTACATATAATCAGCAATAGCAAGCAATCAGCTAATAATTGTACAAACCGATAACATTGCACATCAATTTGATTTAATATAAACAATCAAAATGACGACTCCTATTATTTCTGGGTTGCACATAAGCCAGTAGTTGTTAACTTATACTGTCCTGAAAAAGTGAAAAGTAAAATGTCTGTAGACGTCCTTTAGGCTAAGGGCATAACAATAAAACACAATACCATGTGCAGGAGCTCATTGGAGTGAAGCAGCTGGTGTTGTGCCCAGACCAACTAATTGCAAACTAACTAATCGATTATGAGATTCGTTTACAACTCTTTTCATTATCGATTATAATGATTAGTTGTTGCAGCACAGTGACCAGTTTTCCCTCTAAGGCCAGATTTTGTGAGCGGCCCAGCAGTGAAACTGTTAATAATACCTTGCTGTTTGCATTGTTCAGTGTTTGCTAACTGCAGGGTATGGTTCACTAATTAACTGTTTCACTGCTAACAAAATCTGGTCGGTTAACACTGAATGTAACCCAATTTACTGTGTATGCTTAAAGGGACAGTCAAGTCAAAATTAAAATTTTATAATTCAGATAAGGAATGCAATTTTAAGCAACTTTCCGATTCACTTTTATCATCAAATTTGCTTTGTTCTGTTGGTTTTCTTTGTTGAAAGCTAAACCTAGGTAGGCTCATATGTTAATTTATAATCCCTTGAAGGCCGCCCCTTATTTCAATGCATTTGGCAGTTTTTCACAGCTAGAGGGCATTAGTTCATGTGTGATATACAGATAACATTGTGACCATGCATGTGGAGTTACAAATGAGAGGGCACTGATTGGCTAAATGCGTGTCTGTCAAAAGAACGGAGAAGGGGGCAGTCTGCAGGGGCTTAGATACAAGGTAATCACAGAGGTTAAAAGTGTATTAATATAATCGTGTTGGTTATGCAAAACAGGGGAATGGGTAATAAAGGGATTATCTATCTTTTTTTTAACAATAACAATTCTGGAGTAGACTGACCTTTTTAAGCTGTTCATGAAATGTTAATTGAATTCTTTTTGTAACCAAAATTCAACTTGATCAACAGGTGGTCTCCAGTTGACGCTGGAACCCAAAGAAGATCACTTTCATTTCTTAGTTTTTACTGATGTTTGTGGGAACAGAACATATGGAGTCGTTGCTCAGTATTACAGATCTGTCCAGGTAGTTAATGGTTTGTTTGTTTGTTTTGTATTAAGAAAAAAATTAAGTTTCAAACCAATAATTTATTTAGTTTTGTTTGGTTCACTGTATACACAAGTAATTTAAACTATGTATTTTTATTTTTAGATGATATGAAATATTAATCAAAACAAATTAATGTTGTAGGTGTAGGCACCACACAAAGCTTTATTTGCCCCCTCGCGCTTCAAAAGGGGTTATCTAGTTTTGAACAGAATTCCCCCTAACATTTACTAGCTTCCTAATAGTGTGACACAGTGACAGTTTATCAATCACAAATACATTTGTGGGGCACAAAAATGATTTAAATGCATAAAATCATCTGGTTGGTTATAAGAAAACAAAGCTCTTACAGTATGTGACTAGAATTTGATAAGCCAATCACCATCTTCCTAATCCTTATACGAGAACAAATTTGCATTGTTTGCAGAAACATTCCTGTCTTATAACAAAATGTGGCTTTATGGGTTATATAATATTCCATGGACAAAATGAAGTTATGACGGGTGCTTGGACCTATTTACAATACAAAGAGAAAGTTTGTGGTTATCACACCTTAAAGGACCACACTCTATGCAGTAAAATTATATAATTGGCAAATACACAATAAAAAGATAAAAAAATATGCAATAACACTTACTCTGAATTTCAAATAAGCAGTAGATTTTTTTTTATGACACATTTTATTTTCTTCATAAATGGGGGGAGTCCACAGCTGCATTCATTACTTTCGAAATTCAGAACCTGGCCACCAGGAGGAGGCAAAGACACCCCAGCCAAATGCTTAAATACCTCCCCCACTTCCTCATACCCCCAGTCATTCTTTTCCTTTCATCACAGGAGGTTGGCAGAGAAGTGTCGGAAGATTTAAGTTAGTCTCTTATGGAGGGTAGTACTTTTCGAAATGGGACTGGAGTTTTAAGTAATACTGTCAGCCTCTCAGTGAGAGCATGGATGAATGTTATAGTCCGGAGATGCAGGGAGAGTTTTTCTGCGAAACCATCCCGACTCATGTTAACAGCTCCTTAGCAATCAGCGTTGATGAGTTTCGCTGCCTGCTTTCTTCACTCAAGTCCATGTCGGAAGCGAAGCTACTATCTGTCACACTTGAAGGGCCGTGTTCCTGTTCCACGGCGTAGATTCCGGTAAGATCGTTTCAATTTACTTTGATGATGTGAATGTAATGTAAACGAGGAAGTCAGGGTCTCAGTGGGACTCCTTTATCTTTCTGAAATCAAGGGTTAATATCTCCTGAGGGGGGTTATTGAACAGGGGGGACTTTCATCATGTTTATGTTGTATATTTTGTCTGCTAATGTGTAGTAAAAATTGGGTTGTGGCTATATCGGAACATAACAGCCTTTTTGTCGGGCTGCGCGGCCCTGTTGGCCTTGGCGTGTTTTTTTCTGGCTTGCACGGTGTACCTTGTGACTAGGCGTGGTCACGTTCTGTATCCATTTCTGTGGCGATGGAAAGAATCTGTTCGCTAGTTGTCTGGGTCTCAGGAGGTGGTGATTGGGGGGTGTAAGGTGCCGTTTTTATTTTTTCTATCCATAATTATCCATCACCAAATTATGGAGGATTCTGATTTTTTATTTAGAGACGGATGTCTCTGATTCAGATTCTACTTCTTGCGAGGAGTATGAAATGGCCCGGGTAATCCATGCCCATCAGTTATGTTCCGAATGCAGCTTTAGAGTGCTCTCTTTTCCAGCGACAGGGAACTTAGAGTACACCGAGCCATCCGCTCCTGGGGATCCCATATCCCGTGCAGTGCGTCCCCTAAAACCTTCCTTGGCAACGCAAGCCGGTGTCCCTAATGCCATTACCCCTTCTCCGGGAGGTGGCTTGTTTCCTCCAGAGGTTACGGCACGTTTCCTTATGGCCATTTCTATGGCGTTGGCGCATTTACATCTACCAGAGAGGGTGTTGCTGAGATATTGTCCGTGTTCTGCTAAGCAGGGCTCGTCAGGCGTGGGATCGGCTGATACAGGCCAGCCATCTGGGGAAGCGGTTTCCTCTGAAGCTTCAGGGGTCGTCAGTTGCCCCGGCTGAGGCAAGTCTTGCTTTTAGTTATAGACTAGTGTGCCTTAGTGTCCTACTGCGGCATGTTTTGGCGCTGCTGGAGGATCCAAGTCCTAATAGGTTTGGGGATCCACGGTCTTCTGTTCCAGACGGCATGCTGGGTTAGACGTGTGGGGATTCAGTTAATCTCCTTTTCTCTTAAGTGTATCCAGTCCACGGATCATCCATTACTTATGGGATATTCTCCTTCCCAACAGGAAGTTGCAAGAGGATCACCCACAGCAGAGCTGCTATATAGCTCCTCCCCTAACTGTCATATCCAGTCATTCTCTTGCAAGCCTCAACCAAGATGGAGGTCGTAAGAGGAGTGTGGTGTTTTATACTTAGTTTATTCTTCAATCACAAGTTTGTTATTTTTAAATGGTACCGGAGTGTACTGTTTATCTCAGGCAGTATTTAGAAGAAGAATCTGCCTGCGTTTTCTATGATCTTAGCAGAAGTAACTAAGATCCATGGCTGTTCTCACATATTCTGAGGAGTGAGGTAACTTCATAGAGGGAATGGTGTGCAGGTTTTCCTGCAATAAGGTATGTGCAGTTAATATTTTTCTAGGGATGGAATTTGCTAGAAAATGCTGCTGATACCGAACTAATGTAAGTAAAGCCTTAAATGCAGTGATAGCGACTGGTATCAGGCTTATTAATAGAGAGACAAAAAGGAAAACAATATACAGAGGTGCAAGATGGAAAAAAACACACAATATTCTGTACAAATGAACTAAGAACTGATACTCTCCTTTAGGTTAGACCGCAGCCTTCTTGCAGTCTCTCCCTTATGACTGTGTATAGATAGATAGTAGTAGTAGATGGCGCTGGTCTATTGAGTGATTTTCTCTAGTAAGTGAAGAGAAAAAAGGCTTGATGCATATATTGAAGCCAATTAATATGGAGTGAGTATACTGCACCCATATTAATTGGCTTCAATATATGCATCAAGCCTTTTTTCTCTTCACTTACTAGAGAAAATCACTCAATAGACCAGCGCCATCTACTACTACTATCTTATTAATAGAGAGACATACTCTGATAAAAATGTAATATAAAATGTTTGTTGGCATGTTTAATCGTTTTTATATGTATTTGGTGATAAAACTTATTGGGGCCTAGTTTTTTTTCCACATGGCTGGCTTGAATTTTGCCTAGAAACAGTTTCCTTAGGCTTTCCACTGTTGTAATATGAGTGGGAGGGGCCTATTTTAGCGTTTTTTTGCACAGCAAAAATTACAGACACAGACATCCAGCTTCTTCCTGCATGATCCAGGACATCTCTGGAGGGCTCAAAAGGCTTCAAAGTCGTTTTTGAGGGAGGTAAAAAGCCACAGTAGAGCTGTGGCAGTTGTGACTGTTTGAAAAAAAACTTTTTGTCTTTTATTATTCAGTTTTGGGTAGTAAGGGGTTAATCATCCATTTGCAAGTGGGTGCAATGCTCTGCTAACTTGTTACATACACTGTAAAAATTTCGTTAGTGTAACTGCCTTTTTTCACTGTTATTTCAAATTTTGACAATTTGTGTTTCTTAAAGGTGCAGTAACGTTTTTTATATTGCTTGTAAACTTGTTTAAAGTGTTTTCCAAGCTTGCTAGTCTGTTTAAACATGTCTGACACAGAGGAAACTACTTGTTCATTATGTTTGAAAGCCATGGTGGAGCCCCATAGGAGAATGTGTACTAAATGTATTGATTTCACCTTAAACAGTAAAGATCAGTCTTTATCTATAAAAGAAATATCACCAGAAGATTCTGACGAGGGGGAAGTTATGCCGACTAACTCTCCCCACGTGTCAGACCCTTCGCCTCCCGCTCAGGGGATGCACGCTAATATGGCGCCAATTACATCAGGGACGCCCATAGCGATTACCTTGCAGGACATGGCTGCAATCATGAATAATACCCTGTCAGAGGTATTATCCAGGTTGCCTGAATTAAGAGGCAAGCGCGATTGCTCTGGGGTTAGGAGAAATACAGAGCGCGCAGATGCTGTAAGGGCCATGTCTGATACTGCGTCACAATATGCAGATCATGAGGACGGAGAGCTTCAGTCTGTGGGTGACATCTCTGATTCTGGGAAACCTGATTCAGAGATTTCTAATTTTAAATTTAAGCTTGAGAACCTCCGTGTGTTGCTTGGGGAGGTATTAGCTGCTCTGAATGACTGTAACACAGTTGCAGTACCAGAGAAATTGTGTAGGCTGGATAAATACTATGCGGTGCCGGTGTGTACTGATGTTTTTCCTATACCTAAAAGGCTTACAGAAATTATTAGCAAGGAGTGGGATAGACCGGGTGTGCCTTTTTCCCCACCTCCTATATTTAGAAAAATGTTTCCAATAGACGCCACTACACGGGACTTATGGCAGACGGTCCCTAAGGTGGAGGGAGCAGTTTCTACTTTAGCAAAGCGTACTACTATCCCGGTTGAGGACAGTTGTGCTTTTTCAGATCCAATGGATAAAAAATTGGAGGGTTACCTTAAGAAAATGTTTATTCAACAAGGTTTTATTTTACAGCCCCTTGCATGCATTGCGCCTGTCACGGCCGCGGCGGCATTCTGGTTTGAGGCCCTCGAAGAGGCCATCCATACAGCTCCATTGACTGAAATTATTGACAAGCTTAGAACACTTAAGCTAGCTAACTCATTTGTTTCTGATGCCATTGTTCATTTGACTAAACTAACGGCTAAGAATTCCGGATTCGCCATCCAAGCGCGTAGGGCGCTATGGCTTAAATCCTGGTCAGCTGACGTGACTTCGAAGTCTAAATTACTCAACATTCCTTTCAAGGGGCAGACCTTATTCGGGCCTGGTTTGAAGGAAATTATTGCTGACATTACTGGAGGTAAGGGTCACACCCTTCCTCAGGACAGGGCCAAAGCAAAGGCCAAACAGTCTAATTTTCGTGCCTTTCGAAATTTCAAGGCAGGTGCAGCATCAACTTCCTCCGCTTCAAAACAAGAGGGAACTTTTGCTCAATCTAAGCAGGCCTGGAAACCTAACCAGTCCTGGAACAAAGGCAAGCAGGCCAGAAATCCTGCTGCTGCCTCTAAGACAGCATGAAGGAACGGCCCCCTATCCGGCGACAGATCTAGTAGGGGGCAGACTTTCTCTCTTCGCCCAGGCGTGGGCAAGAGATGTTCAGGAACCCTGGGCGTTGGAGATCATATCTCAGGGATATCTTCTGGACTTCAAAGCTTCTCCTCCACAAGGGAGATTTCATCTTTCAAGGCTATCTGCAAATCAGATAAAGAAAGAGGCATTCCTACGCTGTGTGCAAGACCTCCTAGTTATGGGAGTGATCCATCCAGTTCTGCGGACGGAACAAGGACAGGGTTTTTATTCGAATCTGTTTGTGGTTCCCAAAAAAGAGGGAACCTTCAGACCAATTTTGGATCTAAAGATCTTAAACAAATTCCTCAGAGTTCCATCATTCAAAATGGTAACTATTCGGACCATCCTACCCATGATCCAAGAAGGTCAGTACATGACCACAGTGGACTTAAAGGATGCCTACCTTCACATACCGATTCACAAAGATCATCATCGGTTTCTAGGGTTTGCCTTTCTAGACAGGCATTACCAATTTGTAGCTCTTCCCTTCGGGTTGGCTACAGCCCCGAGAATCTTTACAAAGGTTCTGGGCTCACTTCTGGCCGTTCTAAGACCGCGAGGCATAGCGGTGGCTCCGTATCTAGACGACATCCTGATACAGGCGTCAAGCTTTCAAGTTGCCAAGTCTCATACAGAGATAGTTCTGGCATTTCTGAGGTCGCACGGGTGGAAAGTGAACGAGGAAAAGAGTTCTCTATCCCCACTCACAAGAGTCTCCTTCTTAGGGACTCTTATAGATTCTGTAGAAATGAAAATTTACCTGACGGAGTCCAGGTTATCAAAACTTCTAAATGCTTGCCGTGTTCTTCACTCCATTCCGCGCCCTTCGGTAGCTCAGTGTATGGAGGTAATCGGCTTAATGGTAGCGGCAATGGACATAGTGCCATTTGCGCGCCTTCATCTCAGACCGCTGCAATTATGCATGCTGAGTCAGTGGAATGGGGATTACACAGATTTGTCCCCTCTGCTAAATCTGGATCAAGAGACCAGAGATTCTCTTCTCTGGTGGTTGTCTCGGGTACACCTGTCCAAGGGTATGACCTTTCGCAGGCCAGATTGGACAATTGTAACAACAGATGCCAGCCTTCTAGGTTGGGGTGCAGTCTGGAATTCCCTGAAGGCACAGGGATCGTGGACTCAGGAGGAGAAACTCCTTCCAATAAATATTCTGGAGTTAAGAGCGATATTCAATGCTCTTCTGGCTTGGCCTCAGTTAGCAACACTGAGGTTCATCAGATTTCAGTTGGACAACATCACGACTGTGGCTTACATCAACCATCAAGGGGGAACCAGGAGTTCCCTAGCGATGTTAGAGGTCTCAAAAATAATTCGCTGGGCAGAGTACCACTCTTGCCACCTGTCAGCAATCCATATCCCAGGCGTGGAGAACTGGGAGGCGGATTTTCTAAGTCGTCAGACTTTCCATCCGGGGGAGTGGGAACTCCATCCGGAGGTGTTTGCTCAGTTGATTCATCGTTGGGGCAAACCAGAGTTGGATCTCATGGCGTCTCGCCAGAACGCCAAGCTTCCTTGTTACGGATCCAGGTCCAGGGACCCAGAAGCGACGCTGATAGATGCTTTAGCAGCGCCTTGGTTCTTCAACCTGGCTTATGTGTTTCCACCGTTTCCTCTGCTCCCTCGACTGATTGCCAAAATCAAACAGGAGAGAGCATCAGTGATTCTGATAGCACCTGCGTGGCCACGCAGGACTTGGTATGCAGACCTAGTGGACATGTCATCCTTTCCACCATGGACTCTGCCTCTAAGACAGGACCTTCTGATACAAAGTACTTTCAATCATCCAAATCTAATTTCTCTGAGACTGACTGCATGGAGATTGAACGCTTGATTCTATCAAAGCGTGGCTTCTCCGAGTCAGTCATTGATACTTTAATACAGGCACGAAAGCCTGTTACCAGGAAAATCTACCACAAGATATGGAGTAAATATCTTTATTGGTGTGAATCCAAGAATTACTCATGGAGTAAGGTTAGGATTCCTAGAATATTGTCTTTTCTCCAAGAGGGCTTGGACAAAGGATTATCAGCTAGTTCCTTAAAGGGACAGATTTCTGCTCTGTCTATTCTTTTGCACAAGCGTCTGGCAGAGGTTCCAGACGTCCAGGCATTTTGCCAGGCTTTGGTTAGAATTAAGCCTGTGTTTAAACCTGTTGCTCCCCCGTGGAGCTTAAACTTGGTTCTTAAGGTTCTTCAAGGAGTTCCGTTTGAACCCCTTCATTCCATTGATATTAAACTTTTATCTTGGAAAGTTCTGTTTTTGATGGCTATTTCCTCGGCTCGGAGAGTCTCTGAGCTATCTGCCTTACAATGTGATTCTCCTTATCTGATTTTTCATGCAGATAAGGTAGTTCTGCGTACCAAACCTGGGTTTTTACCTAAGGTGGTTTCTAACAAGAATATCAATCAAGAGATTGTTGTTCCATCGTTGTGCCCTAATCCTTCTTCAAAGAAGGAACGTCTTTTACATAATCTGGACGTAGTCCGTGCCTTGAAGTTTTACTTACAAGCTACTAAGGATTTTCGTCAAACATCTTCCCTGTTTGTCGTTTACTCTGGACAGAGGAGAGGTCAAAAAGCTTCGGCAGCCTCTCTTTCCTTTTGGCTTCAGAGCGTAATACGCCTAGCCTATGAGACTGCTGGACAGCAGCCCCCTGAAAGGATTACAGCTCATTCTACTAGAGCTGTGGCTTCCACCTGGGCCTTCAAAAATGAGGCCTCTGTTGAACAGATTTGCAAGGCTGCGACTTGGTCTTCGCTTCACACTTTTTCAAAATTTTACAAATTTGATACTTTTGCTTCTTCGGAGGCTGTGTTTGGGAGAAAGGTTCTTCAGGCAGTGGTTCCTTCCGCTTAATCCTGCCTTGTCCCTCCCATCATCCGTGTACTTTAGCTTTGGTATTGGTATCCCATAAGTAATGGATGATCCGTGGACTGGATACACTTAACAAGAGAAAACATAATTTATGCTTACCTGATAAATTTATTTCTCTTGTAGTGTATCCAGTCCACGACCCGCCCTGTCCTTTTAAGGCAGGTCTAAATTTTAATTACACTACAGTCACCACTGCACCCTATGGTTTCTCCTTTCTCTGTTTGTTTTCGGTCGAATGACTGGATATGACAGTTAGGGGAGGAGCTATATAGCAGCTCTGCTGTGGGTGATCCTCTTGCAACTTCCTGTTGGGAAGGAGAATATCCCATAAGTAATGGATGATCCGTGGACTGGATACACTACAAGAGAAATAAATTTATCAGGTAAGCATAAATTATGTTTTTGTCTCTAATTCTTTTTTTTTTTTTTTTTGGGTATCTTATTCCAGTTCTGAGTTTGAAGGAATGGGGTCTCTGATGGGCTGGTCCTGTTAGTGTACACATTCCTCTTGGGCGGTTGCTGCCTTCCTTTTCTTTGATCCGGTTAGGATGTGTTTTATTTATTTTGTTAGCTCATGTCTGTTATAATTTTTCCGTTGGGAAACATTTCTTCTCTGGAATTTGATACTGGCGATTTTGTGGTCACTTGGGCACTTCTGCGGAAGTCGCATATTAAGGTTTTAGTACATTGTTATGTTCTTAGTTTGTCGATCCTATGGGATCTTTATTTTCAGTAGTCTGGGTCAGTTTTGGATGCCCTATGTAGCAGGCTGGTCCTGGTTGGGGGCTAAACTCTGTTCCTTAAGGCTTATATCATCCACGTGGTGCCGGTGTAACTAATTGGATGGTGAGTTTCTTACTCGGATGAGGAGTTAGTTTCTCTTTGGGTTCTCTTCAGTTCAGATCGAATTATGCTTTTGCTTTTTGCTAGTTTTAGTGAAGTGGAACTTCCATGAGCTTCAATAAATTTTTGAGGCTCTGCCCATGCAGGGCTAAAACATGGAGAAGAGTGATATCGTCAGGTAAGATAACACAGTCAAATAGACGATAAGAAACTCACAAACGAGGAGGCACTTGGATATGCCAGAAATTGCAGGCCGGGACCTCTTTGTCGCCCGACAGACACAAACAGCAGTGACCGCCGACCGGTCACATGGGGACGTTCAGCCAATCAGGGACAAGCAGACACCAACGCCTTCCTATGGAGGCTCCAATCGCCACTACCAGTGGAGGGGGTGTGTAAATGTGGACGTCCTGTCGTCACCCAGGCTACTCGCTTCCTTCGGCAAATGTAGCAATACGTTCGGGAATGTAATAGAATCAAATCGACTCCAGCAAGGGATATAAAAACTTATGACAAATTTATTAAAATATATAAACTCCTATATGCCTTGAGATAAGAGGCGGCCTTCAAGGGCTTAGAAATTAGCATATAAGTCTACCTACATTTAGCTTTTAACTAAGAATACCAAAAGAACAAAGCAAATTTGATGATAAAAGTAATTTGGAACGTTGTTTAAAATTGAATGCCCTATCTGAATCATGAAAGTTTAATTTGGACTAGACATTACAGCACCTCCTTTATACAATGTGTGGACACAATCTATAAAAAGTACCTTAAAATAGCAATAATACCTCATTTCTAACCAGAGGAGGGAAAAGGTGGGAATTCATTTAATCTTTTGCAATTCTTAGGAGAATGTGTAACTCAGAATGGTGAATCATAGCTTAACCCTGCTTGCCCTGGTAGGGATAAAACATCTTATTAACCTAAAGCTACCATGCTTAGGAAATCAAATTATTTGAAGTACTTAAGAGAAGGATGACTGATACAGGTTGTATTAAAACAGGGCTCACGGCTGAGAGTTTAATGAGAATAAAAACTAAAGCTGGAAAAGGATTTATTACTATACGGTACTTATGTAGGATTTATATATATAAAACGTTCACTCATCCCCCCCATAGAAATTTGTCACTTACATCACTAGATGGGTTAATATCCTTAATGTTTTAATATTGCACAGTAGCAATCAATCAAAATTACAACAAACTCCTTTCACTAACCCCCCATAAATGAGGTTTTCTTTCATGTAATTAGCAAGAGTCCATGAGCTAGTGACGTATGGGATATACATTCCTACCAGCAGGGGCAAAGTTTCCCAAACCTCAAAATGCCTATAAATACACCCCTCACCACACCCACAAATCAGTTTTACAAACTTTGCCTCCTATGGAGGTGGTGAAGTAAGTTTGTGCTAGATTCTACGTTGATATGCGCTCCGCAGCAGGTTGGAGCCCGGTTTTCCTCTCAGCGTGCAGTGAATGTCAGAGGGATGTGAGGAGAGTATTGCCTATTTGAATTCAATGATCTCCTTCTACGGGGTCTATTTCATAGGTTCTCTGTTATCGGTCGTAGAGATTCATCTCTTACCTCCCTTTTCAGATCGACGATATACTCTTATATATACCATTACCTCTACTGATTCTCGTTTCAGTACTGGTTTTGCTTTCTACTAAATGTAGATGAGTGTCCTAGGGTAAGTAAGTCTTATTTTCTGTGACACTCTAAGCTATGGTTGGGCACTTTTATATACAGTTCTAAATATATGTATTCAAACATTTATTTGCCTTGACTCAGGATGTTCAACGTTCCTTATTTCAGACAGTCAGTTTCATATTTGGGATAATGCATATGAATAAATAAATTTTTTCTTACCTTAAAATTTGACTTTTTTTCCCTGTGGGCTGTTAGGTGCGCGGGGGCCGACTTTTTTGGCGCAAAAACTTTTTTTCTGTTTCCGGCGTCATACGTGTCGCCGGAAGTTGCGTCAATTTTGACGTTTTTTTTGCGCCAAAAGTGTCGGCGTTCCGGATGTGGCGTCCTTTTTGGCGCTAAAAGCATTTAGGCGCCAAATAATGTGGGCGTCTTTTTTGGCGCCAAAAAATATGGGCGTCACTATTGTCTCCACATTATTTAAGTCTCATTATTTATTGCTTCTGGTTGCTAGAAGCTTGTTCACTGGCATTTTTTCCCATTCCTGAAACTGTCATTTAATGAATTTGATAAATTTTGCTTTGTATGTTGTTTTTTCTATTACATATTGCAAGATGTCCCAGATTGACACTGAGTCAGAAGATACTACTGGAAAATCGCTGCCTGGTGCTGGATCTACCAAAGTTAAGTGTATCTGCTGTAAACTTGTGGTATCTGTTCCTCCAGCTGTTGTTTGTAATGAATGTCATGACAAACTTGTTAATGCAGATAATATTTCCTTTAGTAATGTTACATTACCTGTTGCTGTTCCGTCAACATCTAATACACAGAGTGTTCCTGTTAACATAAGAGATTTTGTTTCTAAATCCATTAAGAAGGCTATGTCTGTTATTCCACCTTCTAGTAAACGTAAAAGGTCTTTTAAAACTTCTCATTTTTCAGATGAATTTTTAAATGAACATCATGATTCTGATTCTGATAATGGTTCCTCTGGTTCAGAGGATTCTGTCTCAGAGGTTGATGCTGATAAATCTTCATATTTATTCAAAATGGAATTTATTCGTTCTTTACTTAAACAAGTCTTAATTGCATTAGAAATAGAGGATTCTGGTCCTCTTGATACTAAATCTAAACGTTTAAATAAGGTTTTTAAATCTCCTGTAGTTATTCCAGAAGTCTTTCCTGTCCCTGATGCTATTTCTGAAGTAATCTCCAGGGAATGGAATAATTTGGGTAATTCATTTACTCCTTCTAAACGTTTTAAGCAATTATATCATGTGCCATCTGACAGATTAGAGTTTTGGGACAAAATCCCTAAGGTTGATGGGGCTGTCTCTACTCTTGCTAAGCGTACTACTATTCCTACGGCAGATAGTACTTCCTTTAAGGATCCTTTAGATAGGAAAATTTAATCCTTTCTAAGAAATGCTTACTTATGTTCAGGTAATCTTCTTAGACCTGCTATATCTTTAGCGGATGTTGCTGCAGCTTCAACTTTTTGGCTAGAAGCTTTAGCGCAACAAGTATCAGATCATAATTCTCATAGCATTGTTAATCTTCTTCAACATGCTAATAACTTTATTTGTGATGCCATCTTTGATATCATTAGAGTTTATGTCAGGTATATGTCTCTAGCTATTTTAGCTAGAAGAGCTTTATGGCTTAAAACTTGGAATGCTGATATGTCTTCCAAGTTAACTTTGCTTTCCCTTTCTTTCCAGGGTAATCAATTATTTGGTTCTCAGTTGGATTCTATTATCTCAACTGTTACTGGAGGGAAAGGAACTTTTTTACCACAGGATAAAAAATCTAAAGGTAAATTTAGGTCTAATAATTGTTTTCGTTCCTTTCGTCACAATAAGGAACAAAAGCCTGATCCTTCATCCACAGGAGCGGTATCAGTTTGGAAACCATCTCCAGTCTGGAATAAATCCAAGCCTTTTAGAAAACCAAAGCCAGCTCCCAAGTCCACATGAAGGTGCGGCCCTCATTCCAGTCCAGCTGGTAGGGGGCAGATTACGTTTTTTTCAAAGAAATTTGGATCAATTCAATTCACAATCTTTGGATTCAGAACATTGTTTCAGAAGGGTACAGAATTGGCTTCAAGATAAGGCCTCCTGCAAAGAGATTTTTTCTTTCCCGTGTCCCAGTAAATCCAGCTAAGGCTCAAGCATTTCTGAAATGTGTTTCAGATCTAGAGTTGGCTGGAGTGATTATGCCAGTTCCAGTTCTGGAACAGGGGCTGGGGTTTTATTCAAATCTCTTCATTGTACCAAAGAAGAAGAATTCCTTCAGACCAGTTCTGGATCTAAAAATATTGAATCGTTATGTAAGGATACCAACATTCAAAATGGTAACTGTAAGGACTATCCTGCCTTTTGTTCAGCAAGGGCATTATATGTCCACAATAGATTTACAGGATGCATATCTGCATATTCCGATTCATCCAGATCACTATCAGTTTCTGAGATTCTCTTTCCTAGACAAGCATTACCAGTTTGTGGCTCTGCCGTTTGGCCTAGCAACAGCTCCAAGAATTTTTACAAAGGTTCTCGGTGCCCTTCTGTCTGTAATCAGAGAACAGGGTATTGTGGTATTTCCTTATTTGGACGATATCTTGGTACTTGCTCAGTCTTCACATTTAGCAGAATCTCATACGAATCGACTTGTGTTGTTTCTTCAAGATCATGGTTGGAGGATCAATTTACCAAAAAGTTAATTGATTCCTCAGACAAGGGTAACCTTTTTAGGTTTCCAGATAGATTCAGTGTCCATGACTCTGTCTCTGACAGACAAGAGACGTCTAAAATTGATCTCAGCTTGTCGAAACCTTCAGTCACAATCATTCCCTTCGGTAGCCTTATGCATGGAAATTCTAGGTCTTATGACTGCTGCATCGGACGCGATCCCCTTTGCTCGTTTTCACATGCGACCTCTTCAGCTCTGTATGCTGAACCAGTGGTGCAGGGATTAGACAAAGATATCTCAATTAATATCTTTAAAACCGATTGTACGACACTCTCTGACGTGGTGGACAGATCACCATCGTTTAGTTCAGGGGGCTTCTTTTGTTCTTCCGACCTGGACTGTAATTTCAACAGATGCAAGTCTGACAGGTTGGGGAGCTGTTTGGGGGTCTCTGACATTACAAGGGGTTTGGGAATCTCAGGAGGTGAGATTACCAATCAATATTTTGGAACTCCGTGCAATTTTCAGAGCTCTTCAGTCATGGCCTCTTCTAAAGAGAGAATCGTTCATTTGTTTCCAGACAGACAATGTCACAACTGTGGCATACATCAATCATCAAGGAGGGACTCACAGTCCTCTGGCTATGAAAGAAGTATCTCGAATACTGGTATGGGCGGAATCCAGCTCCTGTCTAATCTCTGCGGTTCATATCCCAGGTATAGACAATTGGGAAGCGGATTATCTCAGTCGCCAAACGTTACATCCGGGCGAATGGTCTCTTCACCCAGAGGTATTTCTTCAGATTGTTCAAATTTGGGGACTTCCAGAAATAGATCTGATGGCTTCTCATCTAAACAAGAAACTTCCCAGGTATCTGTCCAGATCCAGGGATCCTCAGGCGGAAGCAGTGGATGCATTGTCACTTCCTTGGAAGTATCATCCTGCCTATATCTTTCCGCCTCTAGTTCTTCTTCCAAGAGTAATCTCCAAGATTCTGAAGGAATGCTCGTTTGTTCTGCTGGTGGCTCCAGCATGGCCTCACAGGTTTTGGTATGCAGATCTTGTCCGGATGGCCTCTTGCCAACCGTGGACTCTTCCGTTAAGACCAGACCTTCTGTCACAAGGTCCTTTTTTCCATCAGGATCTCAAATCCTTAAATTTAAAGGTATGGAGATTGAACGCTTGATTCTTAGTCAAAGAGGTTTCTCTGACTCTGTGATTAATACTACAGGGAGTGCAGAATTATTAGGCAAATGAGTATTTTGACCACATCATCCTCTTTATGCATGTTGTCTTACTCCAAGCTGTATAGGCTCGAAAGCCTACTACCAATTAAGCATATTAGGTGATGTGCATCTCTGTAATGAGAAGGGGTGTGGTCTAATGACATCAACACCCTATATCAGGTGTGCATAATTATTAGGCAACTTCCTTTCCTTTGGCAAAATGGGTCAAAAGAAGGACTTGACAGGCTCAGAAAAGTCAAAAATAGTGAGATATCTTGCAGAGGGATGCAGCACTCTTAAAATTGCAAAGCTTCTGAAGCGTGATCATCGAACAATCAAGCGTTTCATTCAAAATAGTCAACAGGGTCGCAAGAAGCGTGTGGAAAAACCAAGGCGCAAAATAACTGCCCATGAACTTAGAAAAGTCAAGCGTGCAGCTGCCAAGATGCCACTTGCCACCAGTTTGGCCATATTTCAGAGCTGCAAAATCACTGGAGTGCCCAAAAGCACAAGGTGTGCAATACTCAGAGACATGGCCAAGGTAAGAAAGGCTGAAAGACGACCACCACTGAACAAGACACACAAGCTGAAACGTCAAGACTGGGCCAAGAAATATCTCAAGACTGATTTTTCTAAGATTTTATGGACTGATGAAATGAGAGTGAGTCTTGATGGGCCAGATGGATGGGCCCGTGGCTGGATTGGTAAAGGGCAGAGAGCTCCAGTCCGACTCAGAAGCCAGCAAGGTGGAGGTGGAGTACTGGTTTGGGCTGGTATCATCAAAGATGAGCTTGTGGGGCCTTTTCGGGTTGAGGATGGAGTCAAGCTCAACTCCCAGTCCTACTGCCAGTTTCTGGAAGACGCCTTCTTCAAGCAGTGGTACAGGAAGAAGTCTGCATCCTTCAAGAAAACATGATTTTCATGCAGGACAATGCTCCATCACACGCGTCCAAGTACTCCACAGCGTGGCTGGCAAGAAAGGGTATAAAAGAAGAAAATCTAATGACATGGCCTCCTTGTTCACCTGATCTGAACCCCATTGAGAACCTGTGGTCCATCATCAAATGTGAGATTTACAAGGAGGGAAAACATTACACCTCTCTGAACAGTGTCTTGTAGGCTGTGGTTGCTGCTGCAAGCAATGTTGATGGTGAACAGATCAAAACACTGACAGAATCCATGGATGGCAGGCTTTTGAGTGTCCTTGCAAAGAAAGGTTGCTATATTGGTCACTGATTTGTTTTTGTTTTGTTTTTGAATGTCAGAAATGTATATTTGTGAATGTTGAGATGTTATATTGGTTTCACTGGTAAAAATAAATAATTGAAATGGGTATATATTTGTTTTTTGTTAAGTTGCCTAATAATTATGCACAGTAATAGTCACCTGCACACACAGATATCCCCCTAAAATAGCTATAACTAAAAACTACTTCCAAAACTATTCAGCTTTGATATTAATGAGTTTTTTGGGTTCATTGAGAACATGGTTGTTGTTCAATAATAAAATTAATCCTCAAAAATACAACTTGCCTAATAATTCTGCACTCCCTGTATGTTACAGGCTCGTAAATCTTTATCTAGGAAGATATATTATCGAGTTTGGAAGACTTACATTTCTTGGTGTCTTTCTCATCATTTTTCCTGGCATTCTTTTAGAATTCCGAGAATTTTACAGTTTCTTCAGGATGGTTTGGATAAAGATTTGTCTGCAAGTTCCTTGAAAGGACAAATCTCTGCTCTTTCTGTTCTTTTTCACAGAAAGATTGCTAATCTTCCTGATATTCATTGTTTTGTACAAGCTTTGGTTCATATAAAACCTGTTATTAAGTCAATCTCTCCTCCTTGGAGTTTGAATTTGGTTCTGGGGGCTCTTCAAGCTCCTCCGTTTGAACCTATGCATTCATTGGACATTAAATTACTTTCTTGGAAAGTTTTGTTTCTTTTGGCCATCTCTTCTGCTAGAAGAGTTTCTGAATTATCTGCTCTTTCTTGTGAGTCTCCTTTTCTGATTTTTCATCAGGATAAGGCGGTGTTGCGAACCTCTTTTAAATTTTTACCTAAGGTTGTGAATTCTAACAACATTAGTAGAGAAATTGTGGTTCCTTCATTATGTCCTAATCCTAAGAATTCTAAGGAGAGATCATTGCATTCTTTGGATGTAGTTAGATCTTTGAAATATTATGTTGAAGCTACTAAGAATTTCCGAAAGACTTCAAGTCTATTTGTTATCTTTTCTGGTTCTAGGAAAGGTCAGAAGGCCTCTGCCATTTCTTTGGCATCTTGGTTGAAATCTTTAATTCATCATGCTTATGTCGAGTCGGGTAAAACTCTGCCTCAAAGGATTACAGCTAATTCTACTAGGTCAGTGTCTACTTCCTGGGCATTTAGGAATGAAGCTTCGGTTGATCAGATTTGCAAAGCAGCAACTTGGTCTTCTTTGCATACTTTTACTAAATTCTACCATTTTGATGTGTTCTCTTCTTCTGAAGCAGTTTTTGGTAGAAAAGTACTTCAGGCAGCTGTTTGTTTGATTCTTCTGCTTATAATTTCTCTTTTTTTCATTATAAGATTTAAACTTTATTTTGGGTGTGGATTTTTTTCAGCGGAATTGGCTGTCTTTATTTTATCCCTCCCTCTCTAGTGACTCTTGCGTGGAAGATCCACATCTTGGGTAGTCATTATCCCATACGTCACTAGCTCATGGACTCTTGCTAATTACATGAAAGAAAACATAATTTATGTAAGAACTTACCTGATAAATTCATTTCTTTCATATTAGCAAGAGTCCATGAGGCCCACCCTTTTTTGTGGTGGTTATGATTTTTTTGTATAAAGCACAATTATTCCAATTCCTTATTTTTTATGCTTTCGCACTTTTGTCTTATCACCCCACTTCTTGGCTATGCGTTAAACTGATTTGTGGGTGTGGTGAGGGGTGTATTTATAGGCATTTTGAGGTTTGGGAAACTTTGCCCCTCCTGGTAGGAATGTATATCCCATACGTCACTAGCTCATGGACTCTTGCTAATATGAAAGAAATGAATTTATCAGTTAAGTTCTTACATAAATTATGTTTTTTTTTTGTTTGTTTTTTAGCAGCTTTGGAAATTTACTACACATTTAAAAGGGACATTATACTGTAATATTTCCTTTAGTGTGTTCCCAATGATCTATTTTACCTGCAGGAGTGAATTAAGTTCACAAATCGCTCCTTTACCTTTATGTTGACATTTCTAATAGCTTTTTTTGACCGCTGAACCTGTATTCTCTAGTAAAAAGCAGCTACAGAAATCAATATCCCAGTTTATTGGTTGGGAAGTTGTAACTAGTGCTTGCAATACAATGCAGCTACTTGCCTGACTACAGTATATGTATAGTGTATTTTAATGCTTTTTCAAATAAAAAGAAACTCGAAGGTGCAATCCCCCATGCATTTAATACTCTGCAGCTAGCATGACAAGTCAGTATGAAGACTTAAAGGGGAAAGCAACTTTACAGTACCCAGGAGCTAGTTGGTGACTGGTGGCTACACATGACTCAGGTCATTGGCTCACCAGATGTGTTCACCTAGGTCCTAGTAGAGCATTGCTATTCCTGAGCCTACTCTTCAACAAAGGATACCATAAGAACCAAGCAAACTTGATACCAGAAGTAAAATGGAAATGAATGCTCTGTTTTAACCATGAAAGTTTAATTTTGACTTTACAATTCCTTTAAAGTAAATAAAATTATAAATAGATGTTAAAGGGATATGAAAACCCCATTTTTTCTTTCACAATTCAAATAGAAAGTTGCTTAAAATTGCATGATCGAATTCGCTCCTATTATCAAGTTTGTTCTTTAGGTATCGTTATTTGAAAAAGCAGGAGAGTAAGCTTAGGAGCCCGTCCAGCAGCATTCACATTTTACACTTTCTCTTCAATACTTAAAAAAAAGGTGATAAAAAGATTAGTACATTACACTTTATACACGTAAGCAGGCAAGTGAAAAGACAATAGCTGAAATCAACAACTTCCTCTATTGTCTTGTTTTGCAATTTAAAGATTTAACAGCTGCCAAAAAATGCGGCTTCCCTGGGTTTTTCCGGCTGGAACATTTCTGCGGACCTATATATGAATTGCTAGCTAATAAATGGCCTAGTGCAGTACGTACCAACCAGAGAAACTTTATAAATATATTTCATAACAAATGATGATGACTATGGTATTGATAAAGTTCAGCATTGAAGACAACCGGGTTGTTCAGCTCCTGTAAGTGTTTAAAAGACATATTGCACTTACACACATTTTAATCACTTTTTGAACTTAGAATAATTGTTTGAGCAGAGCAATAAGAAATAGCTGGTTCAAGACCAATTATGCAAATCCAAGCAGCTTTATTTGGCATTGACCATGTATGATGTATTGAACACTTACTTTAGGAGGGCTGCGAACGCACAGCATAAACGCACCACAGATCTCTGGCTGCAGAAAGGATAAATAATTACCTATTACGCATCAATTCACAGAGGTTCTATAAGCCGCAAAAAACAAACAAATATCCAAACTGCTATAAAATTATACAAACTGGGAAACGTCTAGAGCAGAAACACGTTCTTTCCCAATAGTATAAATCATTTTTATGTTGCAGTATTCAACGCGTTTGACTAGAAGTGTTAAGATATGAATCAGATGTGCTGTTTACCAGACTACTCATTTCCTGTCATCAAGTTATTATTTCAAGCCAATATATTCAGGGTTTGTGTAGTAGCTCATTTTATTTCAATAACTATATTTCTATAAACGATTGATATGGACCTCAGAGAGGACCAATTAAAGCACAGTGAAAAATAACTGAGGCCATAGAACAGGGCTCAACAAACACAGGAGTAAGGGAGCAACTGGCTCCTAGCATTTTACCCCTGGCTCCTAACTTCATGGGCTATTCTCCATATACCTATACACAAATATCAATGTCTGGCTCCTAAATATCCTTGGTCGACCTCTGCCATAGAAGCGGTCATGAAAGATAATATTTCAGTAGAGGACTGGTGTAGTGGGGTGCATGGAAGTTGTTCCAAAAAAGGCACATACATGAATTCAACTCTGTGTTCCCTCCATCCGATGTTAAAGCCAGCAAGGCAATGTAAGAGTTGTTTTCACCTGGAAGAGTGCTTATCTTATTCATAGTTACTCTAAATAAGAACTATAAACATTTCAAGTAGCAAACCAGCAAGCTAAGCTTTAGAATGGAACCACAAACAGTTCCCATATGCAATTCTCATCTCATCGATAGGAGCAAAAAATCTTAGCGAGTGTTTTCCATAAAAAGATTGAGTATATTTTATTATGCCACATGCTGCTATAAAGCAAAAGAACAATTGCACAAACAGTGGGAATCTGCAGAATAAGTCTTCAACAGTCATCTGCTACTAATAAAGACCAGAGGTGAAATCAGATTGAACACAGAGGAATAGGTTCGTCTTTGCTTAATGTAGCCACCAAACAGCAAGCACTACCCAGGGTCTGAACCTAAAATAGGCCGGCTCCTAAGCTTAAATTCCTGCATTTTCAAATAAAGATACCAAGAGATTGAAGAATTAATAGGAGTAAATAAGAAAGTTACTTAAAATAGCCTGCTATCTGAATCATGAAAGAAAAAAAATTGGGTTTCATATCCGTTTAAATCATTTGAGCCACCCAAGAAAGCCAGGAAAAGTCTGAATTTCCAAGGAATCACATTTTTTTCAATTGAATATGCATAAGAATCCTTGCTCCTGGTACCTTCCTATTCTCCTTTCAACATAATGCACAGTTTTCAGAAACAGTAGGCATCAGAGTCCTCCTAAAACAAACAGAATGTGACAACTAGCAGTTTACCCTCATTTATACGGTTAATAATGTGACCACAAATAAATATAGCCAGGATAAAAGACATCATTTTCAGATGACCTTGATGTCCCATAGAAGGAAGTTTATTCTTGTATTTTTCATGGGATATGTAAATACTTTCTGATAAAATAGCTATGAGCATGTATTTATAATCATTCAATTGAGAGTATTAGCAAAATGTTCAGTAGAATATTCTCCAAGGTATAATTGTCATGCCGATGGAAATGATCTGCCTTTCATTCCTCGTACAGCATGTTCCCATGTCACACTGATTTCACCCACTTACAGCAATTACATCTTTACAACAGTATGCTAAGTAACAATGTAAAGTACGTTTTCAATAGGCTGACCTGTCCTCGACTCTCTGCAAAAGCTCTTTATATACAGACAAAAGGAGGAGGATACGATTAAAACATCTTTCTGCTGAACAGAATTCAGAATTTTTTTTGTTTATTTTTTTTTATTAACGTCAAGCATGATTCTATTACATTCTCGAACTTATTGCTACATTTGCCGAAGGAAGTGAGTAGCCTGGGTGACGACAGGACGTCCATATTTACACACCCCCTCCACTGGTAGTGGCGATTGGAGCCTCCATAGGAAGGCATTGGTGTCTGCTTGTCCCTGATTGGCTGAACGTCCCCACGTGACCAGTCGGCGGTCATTGCTGTTTGTTTCTGTCGGGCGACAAAGAGGTCCCGGCCTGCGATTTCTGGCATATCCAAGTGCCTCCTCGTTTGTGAGTTTCTTATCGTATATTTGTCTGTGTTATCTTACCTGACGATTTCACCCTATGTGGAGCCTTCTTATTCCTTTTTATACGACATACATCTGACATTTCTACTTGGGGAGAGCTGCCTTTCATTCGACCGTTCCTGGATTTATTGTTGCGATCCACAGCGCACCTCTATAGGGTGCGAATATCCCTATTTCTTCTAACATGGAGAAGAGGCCTTTCGTTCTCAGATGACAGGCTGGGTCTCATCTCTTCCTTTAAGAAGGAGCATCAGACTAGGTGTTCCTTACGAGTACCCTTTCACTGAGGAGTTACATATAGCCTTGACTAAATTGTAATTTGCAGGCGACCGAAGGATTGCATGCAGTCCTCGCTGTCCTGTTCCTATTTGTTGATGAGGGTCCAGAGCGAATCTTGCTAAGGATTGCTCTGGGTAATGTTTCCTTGTCTCTTTAAGGTCTTCTTCGGAATTGTCCTTTTGGATCTGTTTTCCTTGATGACAGTATCTCTTTCCTCAAGTTGAGGCTGATTTGGGCCTTTTTTTTGTCTCCTTTCCTTGGGGTTGGCTTTTAGTCAGTTTTTCAGTAAGTAGGGCCTTTTGGGTTTTTCTACTTCCGGGATTTCATCTGCTCCCATATTTATGGGGTTGCCCTTTTTTCCTGTTGCCCCTACTTAGACGTTTTTTTTACCCATCTGGGGTTAGAATGTTGGTTCATTCGTTATTCCTAGTTCCGTAGGGGTTTCCAGGAGTAGGATCCTGAGAGGATTTTGGAGACTATGGCCTTCTTCTCAATCCAGAATATCTAGGGTTGAGCTCTGTTCGCTTGGTGTGGCTGTGTGGCTTTTATCATTGCCTAGCACCATTTTACTTTGGGAGTTGTATCACTTTGTAGGTGTCTTAAGCTCTCTGTTTTCGGGACTCTTACGGGTCGGTGACCAAGGTGCCTTGGATATAACTGGGATGCATCACCTGGGGTGCCAAGTCTGCTCTGGAGGGGTAACCCGGTGGTTCCTCAGGGAGTATTAATGTGGTAACCCGGCTCAGAGTTCTGGGTCCTTGTCTATGACTGGATTTATGGAGTTCTGTTCCAGATCCTTTAGGGTGGGTTCGGGATGGCCCTGTTCCAGTTCCGGAACATCTTCGGTTCCTACCGGCAAATATTTTTCTCTTCTTAGAGAATTAGTCTTCTACTGGGCCGTAGTGGCCGGATGGTTCTGTCATTCGTTACTTGACCTGTGGAGTCTGTCTACAGCTTAATGCTCCATGCCTGCGTGCGGGTGTGCTGTGCTGGTGCGCAGAGGCCCTGTGATTTTGTTTCCCTCCGTTGGGGTGGATTCAGATGGTGTTCCACCATGGCTATGCTCTATCTTAGCTTAGTGGTTAGCATGCCTGACTTGCAAGTAATTGGTCAAGAGTTTGAATCTACCCATGGGTACCGTTCATTATTAATATGCTTCTTTGAAACCTGAAGACTTCAAATACAGCTGTGGCTATGTACTCTCATTTTGCTTGTCCTGCAAATAGCCTTGCCTACGGCATCTTTATCCATATTATCCGCCCGATGCTGGGAGGTACTTTTTCTTCCCCTGTTCAGTGGGGTTGTCCCCTCTGCCTTGCGTGCAGGATGTCAGAGTGAAGGGATGAATGGTGACATGCCATCTTTGTACTTTCAGTGAAGGGTGTCTCTTTGGGAGTGCCCTTAGTCTTTGGGAAGGGGGCTGCGTCTGTGTCTTGGAACCCGAGTTTGTTTTGGGGGGGCCTGGTTCCCTCTCTTTTACTTCCTTGAAGTTTTGAGCATCGGGGAAGTTTATTTCCTTTGTCCTTTGGGCATTATTAGTCACTTTTGGTGCTGGGGCCATTGCCCGGAGCGAGGGTCTAGGATCTGTCTGATCTATTGATCTTTGGCTGCGTATCATAGTTTGATATTGTGAGCCTTCCTTAGGGGAGGCGTTGCGGTAGATCCTTTCTCGGCAGGTAGTTTCTCTACTGTTTTCTCTTCTTTCCGGTTTTTTTTTCCGAAGGAGTTGCTCTGCACTTTTTGGAGTCCTTCTTCTTTGAGGATGGTTCTGTGCACTTTAATCCTATGGTTGGCTACTTGGGTCGCTAGGTCCTCTGTTACTGCAGGGCGCCTGTGGCTTGGGAGGAGTATATTTAGATATTTTGAATTTTGATACTGTTTCAACAGTTTGTCTTCGGTTGTTTTTTTTCCTGGGTGGGAATTGGGGGAAGGGGTTTTCCTTCTCTATTTCAGTCTCAGGACTTAATTAATCCTTGATTCTAAGCAGATAGGATTCTCCATTTGCCCTGTTGGGTGGTAGGGTTTTGCCTTGTTTCACCCTGGTTTCTCTTTGGAAGTTACCTTGGGGTTCTTTCGCTCTAGTCTTTTATCAGAGTCCTTTTACCTCCCTTCTGGGGAAATGTGGATGTTCCCCTTACTTCGGTTAGGGGGTGAGTGCCTGCGGGATTTGGTCTCTTTTTTTTTTTTTTTAGTTTGGTAGACTCTATTTTCCAGAGCGGTCTCTAGCAAAGGCCTTGCTGGTTCTAACTGTTGGGCAGTTACTTGGGCTGTTTCTTTTTGTCCTTCTAGTGAAGCAGTTTTCTTGTCAGGAGTTTGGGTGTTTTCAGGCTGTGGTGCCCTCAGAATGGGCCACCTTCGGTACCCGCCCGTTTTGCATTGTGTTTTCTATAGCTTGGGTATTGTTTTCCCAAAGGTAATGAATGCAGCTGTGGACTCTCCCCGTTTTTGAAGAAAAACTTAAATTATGCTTACCTGATTTTCTTTTCTTCAGACGGGAAGAGTCCATAGCTCCAAGCCCGCGTTTTTGTATGGGGCAGACGTAAATTTAGTTTTTGTTATTCTTCTGGCACCTTTTTTTTCACCCCATTATTTCTCCTACTGTTTCTTGTTCCCTTGGCAGAATGACTGGGGGATGAGGGAAGTGGGGACGGTATTTAAGCCTTTGGCTGGGGTGTCTTTGCCTCCTCCTGGTGGCCAGGTTCTGAATTCCCAGAAGTAATGAATGCAGCTGTGGACTCTCCCAGTCTGAAGAAAAGAAAATTATCAGATAAGCATAACTTAAGTTTTTTTTTCTCTCTCCCATTTTCTGTCCCACTGTACCGTGTGACAGACACTAGCCAATCACAGACTAGTATACGCCCTGTGAACTTAAAGTGAATATAAAGTTTAGTGAGAAAGTGACGATTTTTTTTAAATACTATTAAAAACAGGGGCACTTTCATTCATTAAACTTTACGTTTAAGCGTCTTTTTAAAAAAAAAAAATGCCTATTTCTTTATGAAAGCAGGCCGGCGATCCTCCGCCCCCGCAGTTACTGCTGTACTTAGCATATCGATGACGAATCCGGATTCCTCCAATCGTTGTGTGGCCTCATGAGCTGGATGCCTTGGGGTGCATGCAATGATTGGAGGAAGCCGGATTCGTCATTGCTGTGTTAAGTACAGCAGGAGTTGCGGGCAGAAGATCGCCAGTCTGTTTTCATAAATAAAAGGTAAGTACAGGTAGCCCTCAGTTTACCCCGGGGTTAGGTTCCAGGAGGAATGGTTGTAAATTGAAACCCAGTTTATAATGTAAGTCAATGGGAAGTGAGGGAGTTCGGTTCCAGGCCCCTCTAAAAATTGTCATAAGTAACACCTAATTATTTTTAAAGCTTTGAAATGAAGACTTTAAATGCTAAACAGTATTATAAACCAAATTATATAGATTGTATCATCATAAAACTAAGTTTAATGAACAAAAACATTTGCTAAACATCACCTAATAAAATAATCACACAACAGACTGCATCATCATCATCAAACTAAGTTTAATGAACAAAAACGTTTTTTTACTTCCATTTTTCTGCATTCAGTTCTCTGCATTGTTAGCATGTTAGATAATATTGAGTCTGCACCTATTCTATGCATTTTAATCTGCAGTGATTAAGCAGTTAACCTCACCTCAAGCTGCTGGACAGGAAGATAATAGGGAAGTGACTGCTAAATTTTGCTCGATAGATCTTGTCTGATCTGTGTACACAAATCCATTTAAAGCTGTTAAGTTGCATTACTTTGCTGCAAAACAAGCGGACAGCTCCACCTACTGGCTATTTTAATTAGTGCATTGCTTTCCAAAAGCTTTTCAATAGCAGTCACATGATTGAAAAATAAGGTTGTTATTCTGAAACGGCGCAAATTGAACCGGCGTAAACCGAGGGCCACCTGTATTTAAAAAAAGACAACTGTAAAGTTTAATGAATGAAGGAGCCCCTGCTTTTAAGAGTATTTTTAAAAACCGGGCACTTTCTCATTAAACTTTACATTCACTTTAAAAGAGAACCTTTAAACAGTCAGACATGCTTGCAGTCAGTCGGAACAAATATCTTTATATCTGGGACCAGGCACCTTTTTATAACCTATAAGTAACTGACTAAAGTATTGACAATAACGGTTTAGGAGCATTAGCAGTGTAGGCTCTGTCTGCAAGTTAAAAAACTGCTCTCTTTAGAGTTTAGACCTCTGCTTCTTAACCTCTCTCCCACAGAACTTAGAGGGATAGTAAACCACAATTTTTTCTTTTATAGAACATACAATTTTAAACAAATTTGCAAGTTACTTTTATTATCAAATTTGCTTCATTCTCTTGTTATCTATTGCATTACTGGCAGCTTGCTGCATACAAAACTATTCCTGAATTAAAGGGGTTAATGGGGGGGTTTAAACATAAACTGTTTTACAGGTAAGCTTTGGCTGCATTATATATTTAGAAATTTGTTAGTTCATAAATGTCTCTTTAAGTTGCAAACTTAACACCCCAGAGTCATTTATCTGGAATGATTGACAAACCCTGCTCTTGCACAATTGTCTACTCCCTCAAAGAGGCTAATATGTATCAAATGTTCTTACTTCTTGCTCATTGGCTGAGAAGTACCAACTTTTAATGCTAATTGCCTGACAAGGAGCAACTTCTAATGTTCATTGGCAGAGAAGTACCACTCATGCTCATGGTCTGATAGAGGTGCAATTTCTTTTTACATAATCTGCATTAGTACGAAGTAACTGCTGACATGAGCAACTGATACTGTACAGTGTTCTTCACAGAGAGGTGGCATTATAAAATAGCCAGGTGGCGGCAGTGTAATGCACTCTTTTATTATAACATTTTCTGCTATTCAAAGCACAAGATAATTGCATAATTTAACATAGATTTAATTATAATTTGTACAATAAACTTTGAACAATTTAAATATTAGCTAATTTTACCTTCATATTGGTTAAAAGTTTTACCGGGTGGTCAGTAAAATCAGCCAGGCGGTGCACCCATTAAAAAGTTTCTGGTGAGAACAGTGTTGTATTAGTTTCAATTTAAAGGTACAGTAAAGTAATTTTTTAAAGAGCATGTGCATTTTAACAACTTTTCATTTTACTTCTATTATCATACTATCTTCATTCTCTTGGTATCCTTTGTTAAAGAGCATACAATGTGGGCTCAGGAGCAGTAATGCACTAATGTAAGCTTGCTGCTGATTGGTGGTTGCACTTATATACCCCTTGTCATTGGCTCATCCAGTCTGCTCAGCTAGCTCCCAGTAGTGCATTGCTGCTCTTTTAACAAAGGATACCAAGACTATGAAGCAAAATGTTGTTTAAAACTGTATGTTCTGTCTGAATTATAAAATAAAATTTTAGTTTATCCCATTTTAAGGTCCCTTTCTCAACATTGTATGTTATTTCTACAGATACAAATTCAGTTTTAAGAACCACAAAACAAGACTATGTGACTATCTTCTGGATATAAAAAAAATCCTAAAATAATCTTACAGAAACCTGTGGGAGAGCACGACGCTGTAAATAGATGAACAGCCATGAATATACAGCCTCATGCTACATAACTAAAAACCAATGCTTATTTCAGGATGATTAACCTTTGAATTTGTATCTTAAATAGGAAACAATTTGTAGACAGATTTTTCCTGAAAAAGGATTTTATTTAAAAAAAATAAATAATAATTTTAAACTGAAAAAAAAAATCAGATTTTAAATAAAAATAAATAAATCTGATATTTATTTGTTTTTAAAAAGTGGGAGTGCTGGGAGCGAACTTGTGATTGGTGGCTGCAGACATATTGCGCTTGTTATTGGCTCACCAGATATGCTCAGCTAGCACACAGTAGTGCATTGCTGCTACCAAGACTACTCTTTTTAACAAAGGATGCCTAGAGAACAAAGCCCATTTGATAATAGAAATAAACTGGAAAGTTGTTTAAATTTGCATTCTCTATATAAATGTTGTTGTTGTGTTTTTTTAAGTTAACTGTCCCTTTAAGTGCAGCAGGTAAATATCTTGAATTGTATTTGTTGCTCTTTCAAATAGATATCAGTTTTATACTTGGGGAAACAAAATTAAACGTTTAGGAACTTGGCTAAATGTAGGGTTTGTCTTGCTGTAGTAAATATCATTTACATGATCATAACTGTTTAGTTTGCATGCTGAGTGATTTTCCAAATTTAGTTTCTTTTAAATGTTTCTAATTATTCTATATAATTAAAGGCCAAGTATGTTTCTCAGACGCAGTCATGCGCCGTAGAGACTGCGTCTGACAAACATACCTGGCATTAACCCTTTAACGACCAGCGCTGATGTGCAGTAGAGGAGGAGGAGGGAGGGGGGAGAATGTACAGGGGATGATCCTAGAGTGGAGGGGGGGGAAATAAAGGCTAGGGAAAGGATTTTGGAGGGGGACATTTTGGCCATTGTATACAGGCTTTAACACTAGTATATAAATAAACTGGAATAATTTATTTAAAAGTGAATGGCTGATCTAACCCCCTTTCTTTCCTATGGCATGGAGCGTTCACAACGTCATTCAAATTACTAGTGGGATATTCAACTCCTGGCCAGCAGGGGGAGGAAAAGAGCACCCCAGCAAAGCTGTTAAGTGTAACCTCCCTTACCCATAATCCCCAGTCATTCTCTTTGCCTCTGTCAATGGAGGATGTGCGAAGTTGGTGTCTGAAGATATTTAATCCTTTTATGGGTACTTTTCCCTGCAAGCAAGGATTATGGTCTAGTTATGTCCGTGCCAATCTCTTTAGTAAGAGTAGTGGTGGCTTTTAGCAGTTAAAAGGCGGCGAGGTTGTCTTTGCTTTACTTTGCTACCCTTTTTGTGTAGAAAGCCAGAGTTGGTTACTCTGTTCTTTCTTTTCCTACAGGTCCATGTCAGGGAGTGAAGTACCTGCCACACTTAAGGAGCAGCATCTGTTCTGCAGTGGGATCTAAGGTAAGTGCCTTTGCCTTCTAGGTACAGAAGGACAGCAGCACTTCAGAGGTTAATCCTCATTTTTAGGTCCTTTTTGGGACATAATAATCCTTATCAGTTAAGGATTCATATTGGGGGCAATATTTTTGGCACTTATAATCCTGTATGAGACTTTGGGAGTTCACTTGGCTAAGGAATGCAAAGGGTTAACGGTAGAGGATATCCTTTATTAAATAGCCAGTCACATGAATGCTTCTATGTTTAGAGACTTATATATGTTTATTACGCTTATTAAGTTTGATGGGGCTTATATAATACTTATTTTAAAACAGGCTTTTTGTGCATCCGTTTTTTTAAACTCCGACTCACTTTCGCGCTCTTTCTCAGATGGCGCAGTTTTCTTTTGTCCTGATCACGTGACGCCTGCACTTCCGCATTATCAAAGCGGAGCCGTTGAGAATCTCAGCTATAGGTTTCTCTTGTTTTGTTAATTTTGAGACTTCGGTAAAGCTTATATCATCTATCCATCCGGATCGTTTATCTAGGAGACAGTCACTGAGAGAGTTCTGTTTTCCTCTTACTAGTGGGGTGTCTTTTCTGGCTGGTAGGAGCCTCAGGCAATCTGAGGTTGTTTTCAAAAAATGTTCATGATAATAGACATCTATATTTGTTCCTTATTTTGGTTTTAACATTTATCCTTGATAATTAATTTTAATAGTTCAAATTTCTTTATTTTTCATTTAATTTGTCACTGCTAGTGGGACCTGTTCTACTATAGCTATGGACTTAGAACAGGATCAGTCCATCTCTGGGCCTCTAAACATAGTAAACATTTATCCATAAATTGTCCTGCCTTTGCAATTTTGCTCCTCATTTTTAGCTAAGACTTTAACATTTAAGGTCAAATTACTCCCTTCTGAGCCAAGTGTATCTCAGGATAATGCTGTGCGTGACATGCCTCGGCTTTCTCCTCAGACTTCCCAAGCCTTAGTTTTTTCTCATTCTGTTCCTTCTGTGTCCTCTCATCCACCTGGGAGTGTTTATTTACCTGGGGATTTTGCAGCTCAGATTACTTCTGCAGTATCAGCCGTTTTGTCGGCTTTCCCTACCTCGGGTAAGCGTAAGAGAAAATCTAAACATTTGCCTGATAGTAAGACTTCTGATTCTAAGTCTGCATTAGTCAATCTTTCTCATTTGTCTGATGAGGAAAATACTTCAGTAGCTTCTGAAGGTGAAATCTCAGATTCTAACACTTTAGCAGAAAAATCTTTAGAATCTAAAGAGGTAAATTTTAGATTTAAGCTTGAACACCTCCGGGTACTACTGAAAGAGGTCCTAGCTACTTTGGATGACTCTGAATCTTCGGTTGCTGTCAACTACACAAAGTCTTCTAAACTGGATAGAGTTTATGATTCTCCATCTTCTGAGGAGGTTTTTCCTGTTCCAAGAAAGATGTCTGAAATTATAGCCAGGAATGGGATATGCCAGGGGTTCCTTTTTCCCCTTCCCATGTTTTTAAAAAGAAGTTTCCTGTTGCTGACTCTATTCGTGACTCATGGCGCACTGTGCCTAAAGTAGAAGGAGCTATTTCTACTCTTGCTAAGAGAACTACCATTCCTATAGAGGTTGTGGGAGCAGCATCTTATTGGTGCGATGCCTTGTCTGATCTTATTTCAGAGGAAACTACTGTAGAGGAGATCCAAGATGGGATCAAAGCTCTCAAACTGGCCAATACATTTTGTCTGTGATGCCAACATGCAGATAATTAGACTGGGAGCCAAGATGTCTAGCTGCACTGTGCTAGCCCGCAGAACCCTGTGGTTAAAATCTTAGTTGGCTGACGTTTCTTCAAAAGCCAAGCTTTTGGTTTTACCTTATAAGGGTAAAACTCTGTTTGGACCTGGTCTGGCGGAAATCATTTCTGAGATTTCTTGTGGAAAGGGATCTTTCCTACCTCAGGACAAGAAGAATAGATCTAGTTGAGACAGACTTCTAATTTCCGTTCCTTTCGCAACTTTAAAGGACAGAAGTCCTCCTCTTCCAAACAAGACCAATCCAGGTCCAGGCAGCCCTGGAACAAGGGAAAGCAAAACAAAAAGCCATCCGCTGACTCTAAATCAGCATGAAGGGTCCGCCCCGATCCGATGGGGGGCAGGCTTACTTTTTTTGACCGGTTTGGATACACAATGTCCCAGATCCATGGGCTGTGGACATAGTATCTCAAGGTTACAAAATAGGATTCAAGTCTTGCCCTCCAAGTGGCAGATTTCTCCTGTCAAGACTGTCATCAAACCAGGTAAAGAGGGAGGCCTTTTTACATTGCATAAAGGACCTATCCTCCTTTGGAGTTATTGTACCAGGCCCTCTAGAGGAACAAGGTCTAGGATTCTATTGAAATCTATTTGTGGTTCCCAAAAAGGAGGGAACTTTTCGTCCCATCCTAGATCTCAAGCGTCTCAACAAATTCTTCAGGGTTCTGTCCTTCACGATGGAAACTATTTGTTCTATTGGTTCAGGAAGGTCAGTTCATGACAACCATAGACCCGAAGGACGCATATCTACATGTTCCCATTCACAGGGATCATTACCAGTTTCTAAGGTTTGCCTTTCTGGACAAGCATTTCCAGTTTATTGCCCTTCCGTTTGGTCTTGCCATATCTCCCAGAATATTTACAAAGGTTCTGGGAGCCCTATTGGCGGTGATCAGATCCCAGGGAATTGCTGTGGCGCCTTATCTAGACGACATCTTGGTTCAGGCGTCCTCTTTTCAACTAGCAAAATCTCATACAGAGATGTTGTAGTCTTTTCTACGTTCCCACATGTGGAAGGTGAATCTGGAAAGTGTTCTCTAGTTCCATCTACAAGAGTGTGTTTCCTAGGGACAGTCATAGATTCCCTGTCCATGAAGATTTTCCTGACGGAGTTCAGAAAATCCAAACTTCTTGCTTACTGTCTTTCCCCCCAGTCTGCTTTTCGTCCATCAGTTTCTCAATGCATGGAGGTGATTGGTCTGATTGTGGCTTCCATGGACATCATTCCTTTTGCTCGGTTCCATCTGCTACCACTGCTGCTTTGCATGTTCCCTCAATGGAACAGAGACCATTCAGATTTATTGCAGAGGATAAATCTGGACCCCCTAAGAAGAGACTCTCTCTCGTGGTGGATTTCACAGGAACATCTGTCTCGGGGCACTTTCTTCCTGAGACCTTTCTGGGGGATTGTGACTACGGACACCAGCCTGTCAGGCTGGGTTGAAGCTGTTTGGGGTTCTCTGAAGGCTCAGGGCCTGTAGTCTCGGGAAGAGTCTTATCTTCCCATAAACATCTTGGAGTTGAGAGCAATCTTCAATGCCCTGTCAGCGTTGCCTTAATTATCTTTAGTCTAGTTTATCAGATTACAGTCAGACAACATCACCTTAGTTGCTTACATCAACCACCAGGGAGTTCCTTGGCCATGAAGGAGCTGTCTCTTATCTGCCATTCACATTCCAGAAGTGGACAATTGGGTGGCAGACTTTCTGAGCAGCAGACCTTTCATCCCGGGGAGTGGGCTCTCCACCCGGTAGTGTTCTCTCAAATAACCCTCATGTGGGGGGTTCCAGAGTTGGTCTGATTGTGTCTGGCCAAAACGCCAAGGTTCCAAAGTATGGTTCAAGGTCAAGAGATCCTCAGGCCATTCTGATAGATGTTCTAGCAGTTCCTTGGATGTTTTCTCTAGCATATCGGTTTCCTCCGTTTGTTCTCCTTCCACGAGTCATTGCTTGTATCAAACAGGAGAGAGCATCGGTACTCTAATAGCTCCTGCATGGCCTCGCAGGATATGGTTTGCGGAGCTAATAAGGATGTCATCTTTACCTCCTTGGAGGTTACCTCTGAAGAAGGACATTTTAATTCAGGGTCCTTTCCTCCATCCAAACCTGGATTCTCTGAAGCTGACTGCTTGGAGATTGAATGCCTAATTCTGTCTAGACGTGCGTTTTCTGAAGCAGTCATTGATACTATGCTTCAGGCTCGCAAACCTGTTACTCTCAAGATTTACCATAAAGTATGGCGTAAATATCTTTATTGGTGCGAATCTAAGGGTTTCTGCTGGAGCCGGGTGAGGATTCACTGTAATTTATCTTTCCATCTAAAGAGGAGGAGAGTCCACGGCTTCATTCATTACTTGTGGGAAATAAGAACCTGGCCACCAGGAGGAGGCAAAGACACCCCAGCCAGAGGCTTAAATACCTCCCCCACTCCCCTTATCCCCCAGTCATTCTTTGCCTTTTGCAAAAAGGAGGTCTCTTATGAGGGGTTCTACCCTTCGCTATGGGACAGGAGTTTAAGTAGCCCTTTAAGATTCTCAACTTGAGGGCCTGGGTGAACGTTTGAGTCCGCGATTCAGAGGGAGCTTTCCTTTGCGACACCATCCATACTCCTATTAACAGCTCCTTACGCAGCTACTACTTTTTCACACTTGAAGGGCCATGTTCCTGTTCCACGGCGTAGATTCTGGTAAGATCGTTTCATTTATACATAATGATAACACAGAAGCAGGGCCACATTGTGATGCCTTTATCTTTATAGAATCTAGGGGTAAGATTCCTATGAGGGGATAATTGAGCAGGGGGGTATGTACATAAGCTTATTGTGTGATTGCTGTTTTAGGTGCATGGACGCGGCTCTGGCATTTTGTGGAACTGACAGGTTCTCTTCTGGGAAATTTCTGCGGTTTTGGCACGCTTTCTCATCGGCAGGGGCAGTCCTGCGTAGTCATCCTTGTGACCGGGTGGGGCTTCTTCACTTCCAGGTCTGATCTGGTGGTTATAAAGGTGCCTGTTCTAGTCTTTTTTCTAAAAGCTATGGAGGATTCTGACGCTAGAGGGTACTCCCTCTTTATCGAAGTCTTATACCTGTGTTTTGTTGTGAGGTTTTGGTAGGCCAGCCTGCGCATCTGTGTTCCACATGCCTTGTGAAGGCTATGACTTACAAACATAAGAGAATGTCTAGCACTACTGAGCCGTCCTCCTCTGAGGGGTCTCCGTCCCGCGAGGTGCGTTCCCCATTGGCGTCCCCTATACAACATACAGCGCCCCAGGGTCCGACTGTTACCCTTTCGGGGGAAATTGCTTGGCTGCTGGACTTTGCGGACCAGCTTGAAACTGCTTTGCCGCGTTTTGCTAAGCGCAAGCGTAGAGCTTTTCATAGCGGCCCGTCCCAGGAGTTGTATCTGTCGGTAGCCCCAGAGGGGGGAGGTACGATGATGAGGCCCAATCCGACGTGTCGGAAGAGGCCCTTTTGGGGTCGGAGTCAGTGTCATCTAAACCTCCAACAGCGGAGGAACCCGGTTTTCGATTTAAAATGGAGAACTTGCGTTTTTTTTAAGCAAGTGCTGGCTACCGGAACTCAAACTACCAGAGGAGCCCTCCATTCCTAAATTGGATAAGGTTAACGAGGACAGGGTGGTTCCCCAGACCTTCCCGGTTCCTGTCAAGATGGTGAACATTATTAAGAATGAGTGGGAGCGATTAGGTTCTTCCTTTTCCCCTTTTAAAAGCTTTCCCCCATCCTGGAGGCCCAGCTAGAGTTGTGGGGGACCATTCCCAAGGTGTATGGGGCCATCTCCACGCTTGCTAAGCGCACAACGATTCCTTTAGAGGATAGCTCTTCGTTCAATGAGCCTTTGGATAAGAAGCTAGACAACATGTTGCGAAAGATGTTTAAACACGGGGTTTGTTTTTCAACCGGCAGCGGCTATAGCCGCGGTTGCTGGAGCTGCGTCATATTGGTGCGATGCCTTATTTGATATGATTGAGGGCGAACCCTCTTTCGAGGAGGTGCAGGAGAAGATTAAGGCCTTAAAGGTGTCCAATTCATTAATTTGTGAAGCTAATATGCAAATTATCCGCCTGAATGCTAAAGTATCAGGTTTTTCGGTTCTAGCACGCAGGGCTCTGTGGCTAAAATTGTGGTCGGTGGACATGACCTCTAAGGCGAGGCTGCTGTCTTTGCCTTTTAAGGGCAAGATCCTGTTTCGTCCAGGTCTGGACTCTATCATATCCACGGTTACAGGAGGCAAGGATGCCTTCCTTCCCCAGGATAAGAAGGCGAAACCTAAGGGTTCTAATTTTCGTCCCTTTCGTGGGGATAAGGCGCAACGCCAACAGCCCTCAGTGAAAGCGGACCAACCAAAGGGTGCCTGGAAGCCTGCCCAAGCCTGGAACAAGTCTAAGCAGAACAAGGAGCCTGCCGAGACTAAGTCCGCATGAAGGGACGGCCCCCGACTGGTCTGCGGACCGAGTGGGGGCAGATTGTCTCTATTCTTAGTCGTCTGGTTGCAGGATGTTCAGAACCCCCCTGGGTTCTGGAGGTAGTTGCCCAGGGTTACAGGATAGGGTTCAAGTCTTCTCCGCCCAGGGGCAGATTCTTTCTGTCAAACCTGTCTTCAAGGCCGGAAAAAAGAGGCCTTTCTGGGTTGTGTGCGGGATCTCTCCGCTATAGGAGTTATCGTACCAGTACCCCATGCAGAAAGGGGTCTAGGGTATTACTTCAATTAGTTTGTTGTCCCAAAGAAGGAGGGCACGTTCCGCCCGATACTCCTAGTTCAAGAGGGGCAGCTAATGACCTCTATAGACTTGAAGGATGCATACCTTCATGTTCCGATTCACAGGGACCATTTCAGGTCCCTCAGATTTGCTTTTCTGGATCAGCGTTTCCAGTTCGTGGCTCTCCCCTTCGGCCTGGCGACAGCCTCAAGAGTCTTTAAGAAGGTCCTGGGGGCCCTTCTAGCAGTAGCCAAATCCCAGGGAATCGCGGTGGCGCCCTACCTGGACGACATCCTGGTTCATGCGTCTCCATTCCATCTAGCAGAGGCCCACACCAGGGTCCTACTGCAGTTACTTTAATCTCATGGTTGGAAGGTCAATCTCGAGAAGAGTTCTCTGGTTCCCAGTACCAGGGTGGAGTTCTTGGGCACTATCATAGACTCCGTGTCCATGAAGATCTTTCTCACGGACAAGCGACGCACAAAGATGGTGTCTTCTTGTCTTGCCCTTCAGTCTATGGCGAGACCATCTGTAGCTCAGTGCATGGAAATGATTGGGCTCATGGACTCTAGCATGGACATCATTCCATTCACCAGGTTTCATCTCAGACCTCTTCAATTCTGCATTTTGAGACAGTGGAACAGCGATCATTCCGATCTATCACAGCCTATATACATGGATGCGCAGACTCGGATTTCCCTTTCCTGGTGGATCCGCCCGGATCACCTGTCCATGGGGACAGCCTTCCTGAGACCGTCCTGGGAGATTGTTACCACAGATGCGATTCTGGCGGGATGGGGAGCTTTTTGGGGTGCCAGGATGGCACAGGGGAAGTGGTCTGGTCTCGCTTAGAGTCTCTTCTTCCTATAAATATTCTGGATCTGCTGGAGCTTCGAGTGATCTACAATGCTCTGAGGGCGTGGCCTCGTCTGGGGTACTTCAGCTTTATCAAGTTCCAGACGGACAATATTACCTCGGTGGCTTACATCAACCACCGGGGGGGGGGGGGCGCGAGGAGCTCCCTGGCAATGAGGGAGGTGTCTCGGATCCTGGAGTTGGTGGAGACCCACAACTGTTAGCTCTCTTCAATCCACATCCCGGGTGTGGACAACTGGGAAGCGGATTTTCTCAGCAGGCAGACTTTTCATCCGGGGGAATGTTCTCTACACCCCGAGGTGTTTGTAGAGATCTCTCTCAGATGGGGGGACGCCAGAGATCGATCTCAAGGTTGAATTGCAAGCTTCCCCGATACGGATCGAGGTCGAGGGACCCCCAGGTGGAGCTAATATACGCGTTGGCGATGCCTTGGGGGTTCGGTCTAGTATACATTTTTCCTCCGTTAGCGCTTCTTCCTCATGTAGTGACTCGTATAAAACGGGAGAGGGTGTCCTCCATTCTGATTGCTTCCTCGTGGCCGAGGACGTCGTGGTTTACAGATCTGGTGGGGATGTCATCCTCTCCGCCATGGAGGTTACTCTGTCACAGTGATCTGCTGGAGCAGGGTCCCTTTCAACATCAAAATCTAGATTCTCTGAGGCTGACTGTGTGGAGATTGAACGCTTAGTCTTGGCAAAAAGGTTTTTTTTTTTTCTGAGAATGTGATTGACACTCTAGTTCAGACAAGAAAGCCGGTCACTCGGCGTATCTATCATAAGGTGTGGAGGACTTGTCCTGGTGTGAGAGTCATGGCTACCCTTGGCACAAGGTGAGGGTATCCAGGATTTTGTCCTTTCTCCAAGAGTGTTTGGAGAAGGGTCTCGCTGCTAGTTCCCTAAAGGGACAAATTTCGGTTTTATCTGTCCTGTTTTTAGGCAGTCTGCTCCCTCTTGGAGCTTAAACTTGATTCTTAAGGCCTTACAGAGGGTTCCGTTTGAGCCTATGCATTCTCTTGACATAAAGGATCTCTCGTGGAAGGTTCTCTTTCTGTTGGCCATTGCATCGGCACGCAGAGTCTCTGAGCTGGCGGCCTTGCAATATGAACTCAATTATCTGGTGTTTCATGCGGATAAGGCTGTTCTTCGCACAGGCTTGGGGTTTCTCCCCAAGGTGGTGTCTAACCGTAACATCAATCAGGAGATAGTTGTTCCTCCTTTATGTCCTAACCCTTCTTCTCCTAAGGAGAGGTTACTTCATAATCTGGACCTGGTTCGTGCTTTGAAATTCTATCTTCAGGCCACAAAGGATTTCAGACAATCTAAATCACTTTTTGTTGTATATTCAGGGAAGCGCAGGGGTCAGAGGGCTTCTGCTACTTCTTTGTCTTTTTGGCTGAGGAGCTTGATCCGCTTGGCCTATGAGACAGCGGGACATAAGCCTCTTCTGAGGATTACGGCTCATTCCACTAGAGCGGTAGCTTCATCATGGGCCTTCAATAATGAGGCTTCTATGGAGCAGATTTGCAAGGTGGCTACCTGGTCCTCCTTGCATACCTTCACTAAGTTTTACAAATTTTACGTTTTTGCTTCTGTGGAAGCTGTTTTTGGGAGAAAAGTTCTACAGGCTGTGGTGCCCTCAGAGTAAGGTACCGCCTTTTACCCTCCCGGTTTCATTCACTGTCCTCTAAAAGCTTGGGTATATGTTCCCACAAGTAATGAATGAAGCCATGGACTCTCCTCCCCTTTAGATGGAAAACATAAATTATGCTTACCTGATAATTTTATTTCCATCGTGGGGAGGAGAGTCCACGGCCCCCGCCCGTATCTCCGATGGGCGTACCTAAATTTAATATATTCTTCTGGCAACATTTATACTCTGATATTTCTCCTACTGTTCCTTGTTCCCTTGGCAGAATGACTGGGGGATGAGGGGAGTGGGGGAGGTATTTAAGCCTTTGGCTGGGGTGTCTTTGCCTCCTCCTGGTGGCCAGGTTCTTATTTCCCACAAGTAATGAATGAAGCCGTGGACTCTCCTCCCCATGATGGAAATAAAATTATCAGGTAAGCATAATTTATGTTTTTCTTCAGGATGGCCTGGAGAAAGGTTTGTCAGTCAGTACTCTGTGCAAGAGGATAGATTATTCAGAAATCTGACCCTTCAAACGTTTTACGACTTACCAGATGATTTACTACTTACGAGATGTTCAAAATTTTGTACAGGCCCTGGTCAGAATCAGGCCTGTGTTTAAACCTGTTGCTCCTCCTTGGAGCCTTAATCTAGTTCTTAAGTTTTGCAGCAGGCTCCGTTTGAGCCGATGCATGTTGTTGATATAAAATTGTTATCTTGGAAGGTTTTGTTTCTCCTTGCTATTTCTTCCGCTTGCAGAGTTTCTGAGCTTTCGGCTCTGCAGTGTGATTCCCGGTACCTTATTTTTCATGCAGATAAGGCGGTCCTTCGTACTAAATTAGGGTTTCTCCCTAAGGTGGTATCAGATCAAAAAATTAATCAGGAAATTGTTGTTCCTTCTTTTTGTTCTAATCCTTCTTTTCATAAGGAACGTCTTTTGCATAAGTTGGCTGTTGTGCATGCTCTAAAATTTTACTTGCAAGCTACTAAATAATTTTGCTTTCTTCTGCTCTGTTTGTTGTTTTCTACTACTCTTTTGTCTCTGGTGTAGAAGTTTGATTCGTTTTGCATATGAGACTGCTGGACAGCAGCCTCCTCAGAGAATTACGGCTCATTCCACTAGGGCTGTCTCCTCTTCTTGGTTTTTCAAAAATGAAGCTTCTGTGGAAAAGATTTGCAAGGCAGCTACATGGTCCTCTCTGCACACTTTTTCCAAATTCTAAAAATTTGATACTTTTTCCTCGGCTGAGGCCTCTTAGGAGAAAGGTTCTTCAGGCGGTGGTGCCTTCTGTTTAGGTCCTCCTGTCTTGTTCTCCCTCCCTATTCATTCGGTGTTCTCTAGCTCGGGTTTTGGTTCCCACTAGTAATTGGAATAACGTTGTGGACTCTCCATGCCCGGAAAGAAATTTATCAGGTAAGCATAAATTTTGTTTTCTTTCCTATGGCATGGAGAGTCCACTACCCCGTCCTCTCATTAATTATAATTCTGCTGTTTTTTTTTTTTTTTAGTAAACCTCAGGCACCTTTTCACACTTGTGTTTCTTCTTTTTCCATTTTCCTTTGGATGAATGACTGGGGATTATGGGTAAGGGAGGTTACACTTAACAGCTTTGCTGGGGTGCTCTTTGCCTCCTTCTGCTGGCCAGGAGTTGAATATCCCACTAGTAATTGGAATGACGTCATGTACTCTCCATGCCCGGAAATAAATAAATTTATCAGGTAAGCATAAATTTTGTTTTATGATTGTCTTTAGGAAATGGCCAGCTTTTACAACGGACAGGCATATTGGGATTCCTCTATTCCAACCACAAAATCCTACAACACCTTCATTCCTTTTGCCATATGTGTTATATCTCGCTATCCGTACTACAATGCTCTAAAGGATTGCCTTTCTTGGTAAGCTAAAATCATCTTATGGTTTCTTAGTATTTTTATACAACGCACATTTTATCTTTGGCCTGATTTTTTTATTTTGAATGTTTTTTTTGCAGTTAAAGGGATATGAAACTCAAGAATTTTCTTTGGTTATTCAGACAGAGCATACAATTTTTAAAAAACTTTGCAATTTTACTTTATCAAATTTGCTTTGTTGATAAGATATTATTTATTGAAGAGATACTTAGGTAGACATCTGGAGCACCACATGGCAGGAAATATTGCTGCCATCTAGTGCTCTTGCAAATGGATAACATTCTTGTAAAACTGCTGCCATATAGTGCTTAAGACACGTGCACGCTCCTGAGCTTACATCCCCCCCAAAATACCAAGGAAACAAAGAAAATGTGATAATATACGTAAATTAGAACGTGAGAATTAAAGAGACGTTAAATTCCCATGATATTCTGTGTTGAAGAGATACCTAGGTAGGCATCTGGATCACTGGCTTCTAAGCATACGTCTCTGCTTTTCAACAAAACCAAGATAAATGATGATATAAGTAAATTAGAAAGTTGTTTAAAATAACATGCTCTATCTGAATCATGAAATAAAAAAAATGGGTTTCATGTACCTTTTTAATTTGATACATAATCTAGAGTAACATGAGCTGGCTTACTGTTTAGTGAATACTTAATATACAGGGAGTTAGATGTGCCCATGCTCAGAAGAGAACAGAATGCAACTTTAGTTACCAACATGTCGGCTCTCTAATATTTCTAAGGGGCAGTGGCTACAGTGAGAATTTGTAAGTGCTCATTTTGCAAAAAAGCAAGTATATTGTAGTGTTGATTTTATTTTTTACACAGTCTGCTTTTTACAAAAAATATTTCTGTCATGATTTAGATAGAGTATGCAATTTTAAACAACTTTCTAATTTACTTACCAAATTTTCTTTGTTCTATATATTCTATATGGCAGCAGTTTTGCAAGAATGTTATCCATATGCAAGAACACTAGAGGGCAGCACTATTTCCTGCCATTTACTGCTCCAGATGCCTACCTAGATATCTCTTCAACACAGAATATCATGGGAACTAAGCAAATTCGATAATAGAAATAAATTGGAAACTTTCTTAAAATTGTATGCTCTGTCTGAATCACAAAAGAACATTTTTGGGTTTCATATCCTTTTAATATCCCTTTACCAATAGTATTTCCTTTTTTTTGTTGCACGTTTAATTTGTTTAAAAATGTATCTCTTATTTTTGTAGCTTTTTAGTACAACATAAATCCTGCAAAGATCTTGAGACTGATGACCGACTTAAAGACTTTTCAGCAAAGTTGGCCCTTATACCTAGTCTACCCCCAGGGCCACTACATCTGGTAATTTCCTCACCTTCCTCTTTGCCATTTACAATAAGCATTATTACTGTCCCATCTTGAGAACATCTGTATGTATAGAAGTACAGCCGGGTGGGGGGCAATGTAATATTTTGTAATATTATTGTATAATTTTCAGCTATCCAAAGCACAAATTAATTGTATATTTTAACATGTATTTAAGGATCATTTGTGCTATAAAAATGTAACCTTTTTAATATTGGCTAATTTTTAGCCAGGTGGTCAGTAGAATCAGCCGGGTGGTGCGCCTGCTAAAAAGGTCCTGTGTGTGTATTTTGTTTTTTTTTATATATTGACATCCAACACACTCCCTTATGAATGAACTGCTAGGGTGTCTGCAAGGGTTGATATTGCAAAATAGAGAGGCTGGCACTCACTGCTCTTCCAAGATTGTGCAGTTTCTTATAGTGATGATTCGGTATAGTCTCCCTTTCCTCAGGTAAGTAGGTCAAACATTAATTTGCACTATAACAAACAACTGTCCAAGGGTTGTTGTAGCAACTGCTCTATAATTAGCATACTAAGCATTCTAGCAATAATTAGTGTGTGGATCAGAGAAAAAAAGATTCATTACTTATACATACCAAAACATTATTCAGAGAGGCTATGTAATTATAGCTATACCTAAAGCTTTACACAAAATTTCTCAATAACCTAGATGAGCAGATATCCAGAGCACTCCCGAGGCCACGCACACTCGGACAAAAATACCAAGGGATGTGTTTTGTCCATCTTGCTGCTGGATATGAATAGAAACCTTCACATACTACTGTGTTAGTATCACTACTGCTTATAAATTATTATTGGTACATGAAACTTCACTTTTCTTTCTTGTTTCAGACAGAGCACACAATTTTAAATAACTTTCCAATATAAAAATTAGTTTCATTCTCTTTGTATCTGTTAAAGTAGCAACAATGCACTACTGGGAGCTAGCTGAACATGACAGGAGGCCTATATGTGCAGCCACGAATCACCAGCTAGCTTCCAGTAGCGTATTGCTGCTTTTGAACAAAGGATACCAAGAGAATGAAACAAATTAGATAAAAGAAGCACAAAAGTTTTTTTAAATTACATTCTCTGTCTGAATCATGAACGTTTTATTTTGAATTTACCGTCTCAATAATTGTAGCCGCGGTAGGTGATGTAAATGTATGAGTTTTGAGGTATCAGATCATCACATGGTTATGTGGAGTGCTCAATTTTTTTGTATATGGGACCTGACAGTGAAATTAAATCTAATTCTCTTTTCAGGTGTTCAGTATGAAACCACTTCAGATCGTTTTCCCATCTCGAGAAGATCCAGACAGCCCAATAATTGATTTGGATCTTCATCTGCCATTTCTCTGCTTTACACCAAAGCAGATTTTACAGGTAACGGTTATTGTGTTGTTTTCTTTAACATAATGAAATACTGTACGGTAATAAAAATCTCATGAGCCGTCAGTGTTTTCCTTATTTTAGTGCTGATTACAAATACCCAGCTTAGTAATGAGTATTTAGTGTTCAGCATTGCTACTTATAAAGTGATTCATCAATGGCTAAAGACTCACTTTGTTACATTTTACAAGTTTTTTTTGTTTTTTTTTCTTCATAAATATCCAGCAATTTCATGCTCATGAAATAATGATTTCTTTCCAAAGGTAGGGAAAGCCCACAACTTCATTCATTACTGTTGGGAATATCACCACCTGGCCACCGGGAGGAGGCAAAGACACCCAAGCCAAAGGCTTAAATATCCCTCCCACTTCCCCTATCCCCCCAGTCATTCTTTGCCTTTTGTCACTAAAGGAGGTGGCAGAGAAAGTGTTAGAAGAAATGAAGAGTCCTTTAATGGGGATTTTACCTTCAAGAGAGGACAAGGTTTTTTTATGTAGCCATATAAAGCTCTCCGTGAGAGTAGTGGTGAATGTTAGCAGCTGGATGTGACAGGGATTGTGCTCTGTGTCATATCTAGCTATTCAATCTAACAACCCCTTGGGGAACCAGTGTTAGTGTTTTACACTGTTTCCCTTTATTTCACTCAGGTCACTTTCTGGCAATGTTGAGGAGAGAGTGTTGCACCTTGAGACGCTGTGTCTGCTCCACAGCACTGACCCTGGAGGGCAAGTCTGTTTATATGTTAATCTGGGAAATATACCTAGGAGGCTATGTATCTTGAAGATGGCTGTAAGGACCTAATAGTCACAGTGTGACATTATTTGAATATTTTAAAGATCTGGGGACAATCTCCTCCGTAGTTGATTGGGATCTTATGAGCAGTTGGGGAAAACATGGTGTGCTGCCTTTTGCCAACGAAGCACTTTGTGTATCTGGTCTGGCTCATGAGAGGCTTTTTTATTATTATGGCAAATTGACGCAGGGGAATTTTTTTTATTTCTTCAGCGATGCACAGCTGAAATTATCTTTGCGCGCTTTTGACTAGAGTGGGGGGCAGTCCCTGACTTGCGCACCATGTGATCGGGTGCAGCTTCCTCCTGTAACGCTACGGCAGGGAAGTTTGTAACTGCGGGAGATATCAAATTCAGTCCTATATTGTTGATACCTCGAGTCAATGCTCGCATCAAGCTGGAACTAGCTCCAGTATTTCTAATAGCGCCATCTTGGCTGTGAATAACATGGTTCGCAGATCTGGTGAGGATGTCCTCCTCCCCTCCATTGAGGCTACCGTCCCTAGCGGATCTTCTAATGCAGGGACCATTCCTGCATCTAAATCTAGATTCTCTGCGATTCTCTGCGTGGAAATCAAACGCCTAGGGGCCTATTTATCAAGGGGCAAATGGCCCCTGATGCCTCTGTTACTGCGCGAGCCTCTAGGCTCACCAGAAACAGCACTTATGAAGCAGCGGTCTTCAGACCACTGCTCCTTAACTGGTCCGCTGCCTCTGAGGCTGTGGACATCAATCCGCCTAATCCTTTACAATCGGGTTGATTGACACCCTTGCAGGGGGCGGCATTGCACAAGCAGTTCACCAGATCTGCTTGTGCAATGTTAAATGCAGACAGCGTATGCTGTCGGCATTCAGCGATGTCTGTCGGACATGATACGCTGCAGCGTATCATGTCGGACAGACATTGATAAATCGGCCCCCTAGTCTTATCCAAAAGAGGTTGTTTTTTTGTTTTTTTGAGAGAGTCATAGATACTCTGATCCAGGCTCGCAAGCCTGTTACTCGCCGCACTTGCCTACACTGGTGTGAGGAACATGTTTCTTTCATGTAATTAGCAAGAGTCCATGAGCTAGTGACGTATGGGATATACATTCCTACCAGGAGGGGCAAAGTTTCCCAAACCTCAAAATGCCTATAAATACACCCCTCACCACACCCACAAATCAGTTTTACAAACTTTACCTCCTATGGAGGTGGTGAAGTAAGTTTGTGCTAGATTCTACGTTGATATGCGCTCCGCAGCAGGTTGGAGCCCGGTTTTCCTCTCAGCGTGCAGTGAATGTCAGAGGGATGTGAGGAGAGTATTGCCTATTTGAATTCAATGATCTCCTTCTACGGGGTCTATTTCATAGGTTCTCTGTTATCGGTCATAGAGATTCATCTCTTACCTCCCTTTTCAGATCGACGATATAGTCTTATATATACCATTACCTCTGCTGATTCTCGTTTCAGTACTGGTTTGGCTTTCTACTACATGTAGATGAGTGTCCTGGGGTAAGTAAGTCTTATTTTCTGTGACACTCTAAGCTATGGTTGGGCACTTTTATATAAAGTTCTAAATATATGTATTCAAACATTTATTTGCCTTGACTCAGGATGTTCAACGTTCCTTATTTCAGACAGTCAGTTTCATATTTGGGATAATGCATATGAATAAATCAATTTTTTTCTTACCTTAAAATTTGACTTTTTTCCCTGTGGGCTGTTAGGCTCGCGGGGGCTGAAAATGCTTCATTTTATTGCGTCATTCTTGGCGCGGACTTTTTTGGCGCAAAATTTTTTTTTCTGTTTCCGGCGTCATACGTGTTGCCGGAAGTTGCGTCATTTTTGACGTTTTTTTGCGCCAAAAGTGTCGGCGTTCCAGATGTGGCGCCAAAAGCATTTAGGCGCCAAATAATGTGGGCGTCTTTTTTGGCGCTAAAAAAATATGGGCGTCAGTATTGTCTCCACATTATTTAAGTCTCATTATTTATTGCTTCTGGTTGCTAGAAGCTTGTTCACTGGCATTTTTTCCCATTCCTGAAACTGTCATTTAAGGAATTTGATCAATTTTGCTTTATATGTTGTTTTTTCTATTACATATTGCAAGATGTCCCAGATTGACACTGAGTCAGAAGATACTTCTGGAAAAACGCTGCCTGGTGCTGGATCTACCAAAGTTAAGTGTATCTGCTGTAAACTTGTGGTATCTGTTCCTCCAGCTGTTTTTTTTAATGAATGTCATGACAAACTTGTTAATGCAGATATTTCCTTTAGTAATGTTACATTACCTGTTGCTGTTCCGTCAACATCTAATACTCAGAGTGTTCCTGTTAATATAAGAGATTTTGTTTCTAAATCCATTAAGAAGGCTATGTCTGTTATTCCTCCTTCTAGTAAACGTAAAAGGTCTTTTAAAACTTCTAATTTTTCAGATGAATTTTTAAATGAACATCATCATTCTGATAATGGTTCCTCTGGTTCAGAGGATTCTGTCTCAGAGGTTGATGCTGATAAATCTTCATATTTATTTAAAATGGAATTTATTCGTTCTTTACTTAAAGAAGTCTTAATTGCGTTAGAAATAGAGGATTCTGGTCCTCTTGATACTAAATCTAAACGTTTAAATAAGGTTTTTAAAACTCCTGTAGTTATTCCAGAAGTTTTTCCTGTCCCTGATGCTATTTCTGAAGTAATCTCCAGGGAATGGAATAATTTGGGTAATTCATTTACTCCTAAACGTTTTAAGCAATTATATCCTGTGCCATCTGACAGATTAGAATTTTGGGACAAAATCCCTAAGGTTGATGGGGCTGTCTCTACTCTTGCTAAACGTACTACTATTCCTACGGCAGATAGTACTTCCTTTAAGGATCCTTTAGATAGGAAGATTGAATCCTTTCTAAGAAAAGCTTATTTATGTTCAGGTAATCTTCTTAGACCTGCTATATCTTTAGCGGATGTTGCTGCAGCTTCAACTTTTTGGTTAGAAGCTTTAGCGCAACAAGTAACAGATCATAATTCTCATAGCATTGTTAATCTTCTTCAACATGCTAATAACTTTATTTGTGATGCCATCTTTGATATCATTAGAGTTGATGTCAGGTATATGTCTCTAGCTATTTTAGCTAGAAGAGCTTTATGGCTTAAAACTTGGAATGCTGATATGTCTTCTAAGTCAACTTTGCTTTCCCTTTCTTTCCAGGGTAATAAATTATTTGGTTCTCAGTTGGATTCTATTATCTCAACTGTTACTGGAGGGAAAGGAACTTTTTTACCACAGGATAAAAAATCTAAAGGTAAATTTAGGTCTAATAATCGTTTTCGTTCCTTTCGTCACAATAAGGAACAAAAACCTGATCCTTCACCCACAGGAGCGGTATCAGTTTGGAAACCATCTCCAGTCTGGAATAAATCCAAGCCTTTTAGAAAATCAAAGCCAGCTCCCAAGTCCACATGAAGGTGCGGCCCTCATTCCTGCCCAGCTGGTAGGGGGCAGATTACGATTTTTCAAAGAAATTTGGATCAATTCAATTCACAATCTTTGGATTCAAAACATTGTGTCAGAAGGGTACAGAATTGGCTTCAAGATAAGGCCTCCTGCAAAGAGATTTTTTCTTTCCCGTGTCCCAGTAAATCCAGCGAAGGCTCAAGCATTTCTGAAATGTGTTTCAGATCTAGAGTTGGCTGGAGTAATTATGCCAGTTCCAGTTCTGGAACAGGGGCTGGGGTTTTATTCAAATCTCTTCATTGTACCAAAGAAGGAGAATTCCTTCAGACCAGTTCTGGATCTAAAAATATTGAATCGTTATGTAAGGATACCAACATTCAAAATGGTAACTATAAGGACTATCCTGCCTTTTGTTCAGCAAGGGCATTATATGTCCACAATAGATTTACAGGATGCATATCTGCATATTCCGATTCATCCAGATCACTATCAGTTTCTGAGATTCTCTTTCCTAGGCAAGCATTACCAGTTTGTGGCTCTGCCGTTTGGCCTAGCAACAGCTTTTTACAAAGGTTCTCGTGCCCTTCTGTCTGTAATCAGAGAACAGGGTATTGTGGTATTTCCTTATTTGGACGATATCTTGGTACTTGCTCAGTCTTCACATTTAGCAGAATCTCATACGAATCGACTTGTGTTGTTTCTTCAAGATCATGGTTGGAGGATCAATTTACCGAAAAGTTAATTGATTCCTCAGACAAGGGTAACCTTTTTAGGTTTCCAGATAGATTCAGCGTCCATGACTTTGTCTCTGACAGACAAGAGACGTCTAAAATTGATCTCAGCTTGTCGAAACCTTCAATCACAATCATTCCCTTCGGTAGCCTTATGCATGGAAATTCTAGGTCTTATGACTGCTGCATCGGACGCGATCCCTTTTGCTCGTTTTCACATGCGACCTCTTCAGCTCTGTATGCTGAACCAGTGGTGCAGGGATTACACAAAGATATCTCAATTAATATCTTTAAAACCGATTGTACGACACTCTGACGTGGTGGACAGATCACCATCGTTTAGTTCAGGGGGCTTCTTTTGTTCTTCCGACCTGGACTGTAATTTCAACAGATGCAAGTCTTACAGGTTGGGGAGCTGTGTGGGGGTCTCTGACAGCACAAGGGGTTTGGGAATCTCAGGAGGTGAGATTACCAATCAATATTTTGGAACTCCGTGCAATTTTCAGAGCTCTTCAGTCATGGCCTCTTCTAAAGAGAGAATCGTTCATTTGTTTTCAGACAGACAATGTCACAACTGTGGCATACATCAATCATCAAGGAGGGACTCACAGTCCTCTGGCTATGAAAGAAGTATCTCGAATTCTGGTATGGGCGGAATCCAGCTCCTGTCTAGTTTCTGTGGTTCATATCCCAGGTATAGACAATTGGGAAGCGGATTATCTCAGTCGCCAAACGTTACATCCGGGCGAATAGTCTCTTCACCCAGAGGTATTTCTTCAGATTGTTCAAATGTGGGGACTTCCAGAAATAGATCTGATGGCCTCTCATCTAAACAAGAAACTTCCCAGGTATCTGTCCAGATCCAGGGATCCTCAAGCGGAAGCAGTGGATGCATTGTCACTTCCTTGGAAGTATCATCCTGCCTATATCTTTCCGCCTCTAGTTCTTCTTCCAAGAGTAATCTCCAAGATTCTGAAGGAATGCTCGTTTGTTCTGCTGGTAGCTCCAGCATGGCTTCACAGGTTTTGGTATGCGGATCTTGTCCGGATGGCCTCTTGCCAACCGTGGACTCTTCCGTTAAGACCAGACCTTCTGTCGCAAGGTCCTTTTTTCCATCCGGATCTCAAATCCTTAAATTTAAAGGTATGGAGATTGAACGCTTGATTCTTAGTCAAAGAGGTTTCTCTGACTCTGTGATTAATACTATGTTACAGGCTCGTAAATCCGTATCTAGGGAGATATATTATAGAGTCTGGAAGACTTGCATTTCTTGGTGTCTTTCTCATCATTTTTCCTGGCATTCTTTTAGAATTCCTAGAATTTTACAGTTTCTTCAGGATGGTTTGGATAAAGGTTTGTCTGCAAGTTCCTTGAAAGGACAAATCTCTGCTCTTTCTGTTCTTTTTCACAGAAAGATTGCTAATCTTCCTGATATTCATTGTTTTGTACAAGCTTTGGTTCGTATAAAACCTGTCATTAAGTCAATCTCTCCTCCTTGGAGTTTGAATTTGGTTCTGGGGGCTCTTCAAGCTCCTCCGTTTGAACCTATGCATTCATTGGACATTAAATTACTTTCTTGGAAAGTTTTGTTTCTTTTGGCCATCTCTTCTGCTAGAAGAGTTTCTGAATTATCTGCTCTTTCTTGTGAGTCTCCTTTTCTGATTTTTCATCAGGATAAGGCGGTGTTGCGAACTTCTTTTAAATTTTTACCTAAGGTTGTGAATTCTAACAACATTAGTAGAGAAATTGTGGTTCCTTCATTATGTCCTAATCCTAAGAATTCTAAGGAGAGATCATTGCATTCTTTGGATGTAGTTAGAGCTTTGAAATATTATGTTGAAGCTACTAAGAATTTCCGAAAGACTTCTAGTCTATTTGTTATCTTTTCCGGTTCTAGGAAAGGTCAGAAGGCCTCTGCCATTTCTTTGGCATCTTGGTTGAAATCTTTAATTCATCATGCTTATGTCGAGTCGGGTGAAACTCTGCCTCAAAGGATTACAGCTCATTCTACTAGGTCAGTTTCTACTTCCTGGGCGTTTAGGAATGAAGCTTCGGTTGATCAGATTTGCAAAGCAGCAACTTGGTCTTCTTTGCATACTTTTACTAAATTCTACCATTTTGATGTGTTTTCTTCTTCTGAAGCAGTTTTTGGTAGAAAAGTACTTCAGGCAGCTGTTTCAGTTTGATTCTTCTGCTTATAATTTCAGTTTTTTTCATTATAAGATTTAAACTTTATTTTGGGTGTGGATTATTTTCAGCTGAATTGGCTGTCTTTATTTTATCCCTCCCTCTCTAGTGACTCTTGCGTGGAAGATCCACATCTTGGGTAGTCATTATCCCATACGTCACTAGCTCATGGACTCTTGCTAATTACATGAAAGAAAACATAATTTATGTAAGAACTTACCTGATAAATTAATTTCTTTCATATTAGCAAGAGTCCATGATGCCCACCCTTTTTTGTGGTGGTTATGATTTTTTTTGTATAAAGCACAATTATTCCAATTCCTTATTTTTTATGCTTTCGCACTTTTTTCTTATCACCCCACTTCTTGGCTATTCGTTAAACTGATTTGTGTGTGTGGTGAGGGGTGTATTTATAGGCATTTTGAGGTTTGGGAAACTTTGCCCCTCCTGGTAGGAATGTATATCCCATACGTCACTAGCTCATGGACTCTTGCTAATATGAAAGAAATGAATTTATCAGGTAAGTAATTACATAAATTATGTTTTTTTCCTGGCATAAAGTGAAAGTTGCTCGAATTCTGGCTTTTCTTCAGGATGGGTTGGAAAAGGGTCTGTCAGCCAGCTCAGAGAGGGGTCAGATTTCTGCCTTATCGGTCCTACTGCACAAGAGATTAGCAGACCTTCCTGATGTACAGTCCTTTGTTCAGGCTCTGGTTAGAATCAGGCCTGTATTTAAACCTGTTGCTCCTCCATGGAGCCTTAATCTGGTTCTTCGTGTTTTTGCAGCTAGCTCCGTTTTGAGCCTTTGCATTCTGTTGATCTTAAACTTCTATCCTGGAAGGTTCTATTTTTGTTGGCCATTGCCTCTTCGCAGGGGCTCTGAGATTTCTGCTTTACAGTGTGAGCCCCCTTATCTGGTTTTCCATGCGGATAAGGCAGTTTTCTTTCATGTAATTAGCAAGAGTCCATGAGCTAGTGACGTATGGGATATACATTCCTACCAGGAGGGGCAAAGTTTCCCAAACCTTAAAATGCCTATAAATACACCCCTCACCACACCCACAATTCAGTTTTACAAACTTTGCCTCCGATGGAGGTGGTGAAGTAAGTTTGTGCTAGATTCTACGTTGATATGCGCTCCGCAGCAAGTTGGAGCCCGGTTTTCCTCTCAGCGTGCAGTGAATGTCAGAGGGATGTGAGGAGAGTATTGCCTATTTGAATACAGTGATCTCCTTCTACGGGGTCTATTTCATAGGTTCTCTGTTATCGGTCGTAGAGATTCATCTCTTACCTCCCTTTTCAGATCGACGATATACTCTTATATATACCATTACCTCTGCTGATTCTCGTTTCAGTACTGGTTTGGCTTTCTACAAACATGTAGATGAGTGTCCTGGGGTAAGTAAATCTTATTTTCTGTGACACTCTAAGCTATGGTTGGGCACTTTGTTTATAAAGTTCTAAATATATGTATTCAAACATTTATTTGCCTTGACTCAGAATGTTCAACTTTCCTTATTTTTCAGACAATCAGTTTCATATTTGGGATAATGCATTTGAATTAATCATTTTTTCTTACCTTTCAAAAATTTGACTCTTTTTTCCCTGTGGGCTGTTAGGCTCGCGGGGGCTGAAAATGCTTCATTTTATTGCGTCATTCTTGGCGCGGATTTTTTTGGCGCAAAAATTATTTTCCGTTTCCGGCGTCATACGTGTCGCCGGAAGTTGCGTCATTTTTTTGACGTTATTTTGCGCCAAAAATGTCGGCGTTCCGGATGTGGCTTCATTTTTGGCGCCAAAAGCATTTAGGCGCCAAATAATGTGGGCGTCTTGTTTGGCGCTAAAAAAATATGGGCGTCGCTTTTGTCTCCACATTATTTAAGTCTCATTATTTATTGCTTCTGGTTACTAGAAGCTTGTTCACTGGCATTTTTTTCCCATTCCTGAAACTGTCATTTAAGGATTTTGTTCAATTTGCTTTATATGTTGTTTTTTCTATTACATATTGCAAGATGTTCCACGTTGCAACTGAGTCAGAAGATACTTCAGGAAAATCACTGCCCGGGGCTGGAGCTACCAAGCTAAGTGTATCTGCTATAAATTTTTGGTATCTGTTTCTCCAGCTGTTGTTTGTATTGCATGTCATGACAAACTTATTAATGCAGATAAAATTTCCTTTAGTACTGTTATATTACCTGTTGCTGTTCCGTCAACATCTAATTTTCAGAGTGTTCCCGATAATTTATTTTTTAAATCCATTTAGAAGGCTATGTCTGTTATTTCTCCTTCTAGTTTACATAAAAGTCTTTTAAAACTTCTCTTTTTTTCAGATGAATTTTTAAATGAACATCATCATTCTGATACTGATAATGGTTCTTCTGGTTCAGAGGTTTCTGTCTCAGAGGTTGATGCTGATAAATCTTTGTATTTGTTCAAGATGGAATTTATTCGTTCTTTATTTAAAGAAGTATTAATTGCTTTAGATATAGAGGATTCTGGTCCTCTTGATACTGAATCTAAACGTTTAAATAGGGTTTTTAAATCTCCTGTAGTTATTCCAGAAGTGTTTAATCTCCCTGATGCTTTTTCTGAAGTAATTTCCAGGGAATGGAATAATTTGGGTAATTCTTTTACTCCTTCTAAACGTTTAAGCAATTATATCCTGTGCCATCTGACAGATTAGAGTTTTTTGGGACAAAATCCCTAAGGTTTGGGGCTGTCTCTATTCCTGCTAAAATGTACTACTATTCCTACGGCAGATAGTACTAAATTTAAGGATCCTTTAGATAAGAAAATTGAATCCTTTCTAAGAAAAGTTTACTTATGTTCAGGTAATCTTCTTAGACCTGCTATATTTTTACCGGATGTTGCTGCAGCTTCAACTTTTTGGTTAGAAGTTTTAGTGCAACAAGTAACAGATCATAATTTTATAGCATTATTATTATTCTATAACATGCTAATAATTTTATTGGTGATACCATCTTTTGATATCATTAGAGTTGATGTCAGGTATATGTCTCTAGCTATTTTAGCTAGAAAAGCTTTATGGATTAAACTTGGAATGCTGATATGTCTTCTAAGTCAACTTTGTTTTCCCTTTCTTTCCAGGGTAATAATCATTTTTTCGTTCTTTTTCTCATAATAAGGAACAAAAGCCTGATCCTTCATCCTCAGGAGCGGTATCAGTTTGGAAACTATTTCCAGTTTGGAATATATCCAAGCCTTATAGAAACCTATAGTCAGCTCCTAAGTACCCATGAAGGTGCGGCCCTTTTTCCAGTTCAGCTGGTATGGGGCAGATTACGTTTTCTTCAATGGAATTTGGATCAATTCCGTTCTCAATCTCTGGTTTCAGAACATTGTTTCAGAAAGGTACAGAATTGGCTTCAAGTTAAGGCCTCCTGCTAAGAGATTTTTTTCTTTCCCGTGTCCCAGTTAACACAGCAAGGCTCAGCATTTCTGAAATGTGTTTCAGATCTAGAGTTGGCTGGAGTAATTATGCCAGTTCCAGTTCTGGAACAGGGACTAGGGTTTTATTTTATCTCTTCATTGTACCAAAGAAGGTCAATTCCTTCAGACCAGTTCCGGATCTATCAATATTGAATCGTTATGTAAGGATACCAACATTCAAGATGGTTACTGTAGGACTATTCTGCCTTTTGTTTAGCAAGGGCATTATATGTCTACAATAGATTTACAGGATGTGTATCTGCATATTCCGATTCATCCAGATCATTTTTAGTGTCTGAGATTCTCTTTTTAGACAAGCATTACCAGTTTTGTGGCTCTACCGTTTGGCCTAGCCTCACTTCCAAGAATTTTTTTCAAAGATTCTCGGTGCCCTTCTTTCTGTATTCAGAGAACAGGGTTTTGGTATTTCCTTATTTGGACGATTATCTTGGTATTTGCTCAGTCTTCTCATTCGAAGAATCTCATGCAAATCGACTTGTGTTGTTTCTTCAAGATCATGGTTGGAGGATCAATTTACCAAAAAGTTCATTGATTCCTCAGTCAAGGGTAACCTTTCTGGGTTTCCAGATAGATTCAGTGTCCATGACTCTGTCTTTAACAGACAAGAGACGTCTAAAATTGATTTCAGCTTGTCGAAACCTTCAGTCACAATCATTCCCTTCGGTAACCTTATGCATGAAAATTCTAGGTCTTATGACTGCTGCATCGGACGCGATCCCCTTTGCTCGTTTTCACATGCGACCTCTTCAGCTCTGTATGCTGAATCAATGGTGCAAGGATTACACAAAGATATCTCAATTTATATCTTTAAAACCGATTGTTCGGCACTCTCTAACGTGGTGGACAGATCACCATCGTTTAATTCAGGGGGCTTCTTTTTGTGCTTCCGACCTGGACTGTAATTTCAACAGATACAAGTCTCACAGGTTGGGGAGCTGTGTGGGGATCTCTGACGGCACAAGGAGTTTGGGAATCTCAGGAGGTGAGATTACCGATCAATATTTTGGAACTCCGTGCAATTTTCAGAGCTCTTCAGTTTTGGCCTCTTCTGTAGAGAGAATCGTTCATTTGTTTTCAGACAGACAATGTCACAACTGTGGCATACATCAATCATCAAGGAGGGACTCACAGTCCTCTGGCTATGAAAGAAGTATCTCGAATTTTTTTGGTTTGGGCGGAATCCAGCTCCTGTCTAATCTCTGCGGTTTATATCCCAGGTGTAGACAATTGGGAAGCGGATTATCTCAGTCGCCAAACGTTGCATCCGGGCGAATGGTCTCTTCACCCAGAGGTATTTCTTCAGATTGTTCAAATGTGGGAACTTCCAGAAATAGATCTGATGGCGTCTCATCTAAACAAGAAACTTCCCAGATATCTGTCCAGATCCCGGGATCCTCAGGCGGAGGCAGTGGATGTATTATCACTTCCTTGGAAGTATCATCCTGCCTATATCTTTCCGCCTCTAGTTCTTCTTCCAAGAGTAATCTCTCCAAGATTCTGAAGGAATGCTCGTTTGTTCTGCTGGTAGCTCCGGCATGGCCTCACAGGTTTGGTATGCGGATCTTGTCCGGATGGCCTCTTGCCAACCATGGACTCTTCCGTTAGACCAGACTTTCTGTCACAAGGTCCTTTTTTCCATCAGGATCTGAAATCCTTAAATTTAAAGGTATGGAGATTGAACGCTTGATTCTTGGTCAAAGATGTTTCTCTGACTCTGTGATTAATACTATGTTACAGGCTCGTAAATCTGTATCTAGAGAGATATATTATAGAGTCTGGAAGACTTATATTTTTTGGTGTCTTTCTCATCATTTTTCTTGGCATTCTTTTAGAATGCCGAGAATTTTTTCAGTTTCTTCAGGATGGTTTAGATAAGGGTTTGTCTGCAAGTTCCTTGAAAGGACAAATCTCTGCTCTTTCTGTTCTTTTTCACAGAAAGATTGCTATTCTTCCTGATATTCATTGTTTTGTACAAGCTTTGGTTCATATAAAACCTGTCATTAAGTCAATTTCTCCTCCTTGGAGTTTGATTTTGGTTCTGGGAGCTCTTCAAGCTCCTCCCTTTGAACCTATGCATTCATTGGTCATTAAATTACTTTCTTGGAAAGTTTTGTTCCTTTTGGCCATCTCTTCTGCCAGAAGAGTTTCTGAATTATCTGCTCTTTTCTTGTGAGTCTCCTTTTCTGATTTTTCATCAGGATAAGGCGGTGTTGCGAACTTCTTTTGAATTTTTACCTAAAGTTGTGATTTCCAACAACATTAGTAGAGAAATTGTGGTTCCTTCATTATGTCCTAATCTTAAGAATTCTAAGGAGAAAGCATTGCATTCTTTGGATGTTGTTAGAGCTTTGAAATATTATGTTGAAGCTACTAAGTCTTTCCGAAAGACTTCTAGTCTATTTGTTATCTTTTCCGGTTCTAGAAAAGGCCAGAAAGCTTCTGCCATTTCTTTGGCATCTTGGTTGAAATCTTTAATTCATCTTGCCTATGTTGAGTCGGGTAAAACTCCGCCTCAGAGGATTACAGCTCATTCTACCAGGTCAGTTTCTACTTCCTGGGCGTTTAGGAATGAAGCTTCGGTTGATCAGATTTGCAAAGCAGCAACTTGGTCTTCTTTGCATACTTTTTCTAAATTCTACCATTTTGATGTATTTTCTTCTTCTGAAGCAGTTTTTGGTAGAAAAGTACTTCAGGCAGCGGTTTCAGTCTGAATCTTCTGCTTATGTTTTTTTATTAAACTTTATTTTGGGTGTGGATTATTTTCAGCAGGAATTAGCTGTCTTTATTTTATCCCTCCCTCTCTAGTGACTCTTGTGTGGAAAGATCCACATCTTGGGTAATCATTATCCCATACGTCACTAGCTCATGGACTCTTGCTAATTACATGAAAGAAAACATAATTTATGTAAGAACTTACCTGATAAATTCATTTCTTTCATATTAGCAAGAGTCCATGAGGCCCACCCTTTTTGTGGTGGTTATGATTTTTTTGTATAAAGCACAATTATTCCAATTCCTTATTTTATATGCTTTCGCACTTTTTTATCACCCCACTTCTTGGCTATTCGTTAAACTGAATTGTGGGTGTGGTGAGGGGTGTATTTATAGGCATTTTAAGGTTTGGGAAACTTTGCCCCTCCTGGTAGGAATGTATATCCCATACGTCACTAGCTCATGGACTCTTGCTAATATGAAAGAAATGAATTTATCAGGTAAGTTCTTACATAAATTATGTTTTACGTACCAAGTTAAGTTTTCTTCCTAAGGTGGTTTCGGATTGCAACATCAATCAAGAGATTTTTGTTCCTTCCCTTTGTCCTAATCCTCCTTCCTCGAAGGTACGATTGCTTCACAATTTAGAATTTGTGCGTGCTTTAAATTTTTTATCTCCAGGCAACTAAGGATTTCAGATAATCCTCTTCTTTGTTTTATATGCTGGTAGACAAAAGGGCCAGAAGACCACTGTGACATTTTGGTTGAAGAGTAACATCCGTTTGGCTTATGAGAAGGCTGGACAACAGCCTCCTGAGAGGATAACTACTTATTCCACTAGGGCGGTTTCTTCCTCCTGGACTTTTAAAAACGAAGCCTCTATAGATCAGATTTGTAAGGCAGCGACATGGTCCTATTTGCATACTTTTTCAAAATTCTATAAATTAGATGTTTTTGTTTCAGCTGAAGCAGCTTTCTGATTAAAAGTGGTGCCCTCAGATTAGGGTCTGCATTCTTCTTTTGCCCTCCCATCTTTTATTCATTCAGTGTCCTCTGGAGCTTGGGTATTGGTTCCCAACAGTAATGAATGAAGTCGTGGACTCTCCCTGCCTTTTGGAAAGAAAACAAAATGTATGCTTACCAGATAAATTCCTTTTTTCCCTGGCAGGGAGAGTCCACGACCCCGCCCATGGTTTTCCTTTGTTTGGGGCGGCTCCCTTTTTCTTTTCTTTAGGTACCTCTATACCCTAATGTTTCTCCTACTTTTCCTTGTTTCCTCGGCCGAATGACTGGGGATGTAGGGGAAGTGGGAGGAATATTTATAGCCTTTTGCTGGGGTGTCTTTGCCTCCGCCTGGTGGCCAGTTGTTGATATTCCCAACTGTAATGAATGAAGTTGATGACTCTCCCTGCCAGGAAAGAAAGAAATTTATCTGGTAAGCATAATTTTTTTTTTTTTTTTTTTGCTTGTGTGTTACTTGTATTTAATACTGTTAATGCTGACTTTGATCTAGGGTAGCAGACACAATCTGTTTTCTTTTTTTTTTGTATTAAATGTTTTTTATTAAGTTTTTTTAACAAGTGTACAGAGATAACAATCTTATGTAAAATTTCTACATACATCGGATATAATTAAACCCAGGTAGTTACTGTTGTGTCTTAGAACAGGTGAGCTCAGCATATGAAAATTAACCATAAGGTTCTAAATAACCGTGTACCAGACAACTATTCTCAAAGCAATTTACAAGTTTTTATACATAATAAAAATCAAAAGATGTTTGTGAGGGTTGTTGATGTCGCCCCATTTACCTTTGTTCCCATATGAACAACATATCTGCAATAAAGTCCTGTTTTCCCATAAAGACGTAATGTATTTTTTCCAAGGCTAGAACATGATTTACCTCTCTCTCCCACATCATGAAATCAGGGGTTTGACATTTCTTCCAAAATCTTGGTATCAAGCGTTTAGCGCAATTAAACATACATTGTAGAAGTTTTTTCCGATATTTACATGGAATATTTGGAGTGTTATTTAGCAATACCATGGTAGGGGACAGTGTGACTGAAACACTAAGGTTGTATCTATCCATTTAGCTATATCTTTCCAGTAATTTTGCAATGGAGGGCAAGACCACCAAATATGAGACAAGGTACCTCTTCCTCCGTAGTGTCTCCAACACAGGGGAGAGGAATTTGGGAATATGCTGTGAAGACGATGTGGGGTCATATACCACCTAAAGAGCAGCTTATAATTCATCTCTATGATTGCTAATGACAGTGATGACTTTTATAGTCTCTGAGAATATATGACTCCATTGAGTGACTGATATATTGATATCTAGTTCTTTTTCCCATTTAGCTATAAAAGATGTTTTTTTTGGAAGGCAAAGAACCTCTAAGTAATTTATAAATTATAGAGATATGGGACCTAGACATAGAGGGGGTATTACAAAGTGTCTCGAAAGGGGTGAGACATCTGGTGAGTGCTGTATTGTGGGGGCTGGTGACTATTGCATGTCTCGCTTGGACAGATAAGGAAACCAGAGATGGAATGGAGGCCCCAGCAACTGTGAGACCTCTGCCTGTGGGCGAACTAGCCCTTTATTTAAGATCATATGTACTGGGACATTAGAGGGGGAGTCGGCTATAACCGGGGTAGGTATGCTACCTGCCTGCAAAAGGATAGCGTTATTTAGAAGAGGTGTTAGGGGGGATACTTGGCTTGAAATTACTTTGTCAGTGGTCAGAACTCTGTCCCATGTCCGTAGTGTGGCTGCGACAAAATAGTTTGTATATACGTTGGGTGGCCTATGTTTGGGTGGAATCCAACACAGATCACCAAGATTATGGTTTCCCGTTAGGTGATTTTCTAGGTGAACCCAAGGTTTATTAGGCTGTGCGTGCTTCCATGCAGTGATGCGTGCAATATGTGCTGCATAATAAGTAAGCAGGTTTGGAGCTCCCAAACCGCCGTCCTCTCTGCTAAGGTATAGGTTGTGTTTAGAGACCCTAGTTCTTTTCTGCGCCCAGACAAAAGACTCAAACAGTTTTTAATGCTTTGTTAAAAACATAGAGGGTAGATCTAGAGGGAGGGTTTGGAATAAATATAGGAATTTAGAAAGGAGAGACATTTCTCCTGTTAAGTGTAGTCAGTCCACGGGTCATCATTACTTATGGGATATTAACTCCTCCCCAAGAGGAAGTGCAAGAGGATCACCCAAGCAGAGCTGCTATATAGCTCCTCCCCTCTACGTCACACCCAGTCATTCTCTTGCACCCAACTAATAGATAGGATGTGTGAGAGGACTGTGGTGATTATACTTAGTTTTTATATCTTCAATCAAAAGTTTGTTATTTTAAACAGCACCGGAGTGTGTTGTTTCTTCTCAGGCAGAATTTGAAGAAGAATCTACCTGAGTTTTGTATGATCTTAGCGGACGTAACTAAGATTCATTTTGCTGTTCTCGGCCATTCTGAGGAGTGAGGTAAACTTCAGATCAGGGGACAGCGGGCAGGTTCACCTGCAAAGAGGTATGTTGCAGTATATTATTTTCTAAGGAATGGAATTGACTGAGAAAATACTGCCAATACCGATATAATGTAAGTTCAGCCTTAAATGCAGTAGTAGCAACTGGTATCAGGCTGATATGTATATATGTTTACACTTCAGTATTCTGGGGAATGGCACTTCACTGGGACAATACTGTATGCATATAACTTTTAGCCTAACTTGCAGTGTGAACGACTAGCAGCAGGCTTTTTAATGACATTTCATATAATTAGATTTTAAACGTTTGCTGGCATGTTAAATCGTTTAATTATCTGAGGTACTTGGTGAAAAATTGTTTTGGGCGTTATTTTCCACATGGCTGTCGTTTATTTTTAATTAAAAACAGTTTCACTGAACTTCCCTCACTGTTGTGTGTGAGTGGGAGAGGCCTATTTTGGCGCTTTTGCTACGCATTAGAAATTCAGTCACAAGTCTGTTTTCTCTCCCTGCATGATCCGGAACGTCTCTACAGAGCTCAGGGGTCTTCAAAACTTATTTTGAGGGAGGTAATCACTCACAGCAGACCTGTGAGATTGTGCTTTGACTGTGATAAAAAACGCTTATATTTTAAATGTTAATACGTTTTTTCTGATATTAAGGGTTAGTCATCCATTGCTAATGAGTGCAATAATTTGCTAATTTTATGCTTTTACCGGGAAAATTTTGGTTTTTATAACTAATCCGGTTCATTGTTATTCAACTGTCATAGTTTTTTCTGTGCTGCTTAAAGGCACAGTACGTTTTACATATTACTTGTAAATTTAGTTGAAAGGTATTTCCAAGCTTGCTAGTCTAATTGCTAGTTTGTTAAACATGTCTGACTCAGAGGAATATCTCTGTGCTATATGTGTAAAAGCCAAGGTGGAGCCCAATAGAAATTTATGTACTAATTGCATTGATGCTACTTTAAATAAAAGTCACTCTGTACATGTTGAACATCATTCACCAGACAACGAGGGGGAAGTTATGCCGACTAACTTGCCTCACGTGTCAGTACCTGCATCTCCCGCTCGGGAGGTGCGTGATATTGTAACGCCAAGTACATCAGGGCGGCCATTACAAATCACTCTACAGGACATGGCTAATGTTATGACTGAAGTTTTGTCTAAATTGCCAGAACTTAGGGGTAAGCGAGATCACTCTGGGGTGAGAACAGAGTGCGCTGATAATACTAGGGCCATGTCAGATACTGCGTCACAGTTTGCAGAACATGAGGACGGAGAGCTTCATTCTGCGGGTGACGGATCTGATCCAAATAGACTGGATTCAGACATTTCAAATTTTAAGTTTAAACTAGAAAACCTCCGTGTACTGCTAGGGGAGGTATTAGCGGCTCTGAATGATTGTAACACCGTTGCAATCCCAGAGAAATTATGTAGGCTGGATAGATACTATGCGGTACCGGCGTGTACTGACGTCTTTCCTATACCTAAGAGGCTTACAGAGATTATTACCAAGGAGTGGGATAGGCCCGGTGTACCCTTTTCCCCCCCTCCTATATTTAGAAAAATGTTTCCAATAGACTCCACCACACGGGACTTATGGCAGACGGTCCCTAAGGTGGAGGGAGCAGTTTCTACTCTGGCTAAGCGTACCACTATCCCGGTGGAGGATAGCTGTGCCTTTTCAGATCCAATGGATAAAAAGTTAGAGGGTTACCTTAAGAAAATGTTTGTTCAACAAGGTTTTATATTGCAACCCCTTGCATGTATTGCGCCTGTCACGGCTGCGGCCGCATTTTGGTTCGAGTCTCTGGAAGAGACCCTTGACTCAGCGCCAATAGATGAGATTTCAAACAAGCTTAAAACCCTTAAGCTAGCTAATTCTTTTATTTCTGATGCCGTAGTACATTTAACTAAACTTACGGCTAAGAATTCCGGATTCGCCATTCAGGCACGCAGAGCACTGTGGCTAAAATCCTGGTCAGCTGATGTTACTTCTAAATCTAAATTACTTAACATACCTTTCAAGGGGCAGACCTTATTCGGGCCCGGTTTGAAAGAAATTATCGCTGATATTACAGGAGGTAAAGGCCATGCCCTGCCTCAAGACAGAGCCAAACCTAGGGCTAGACAGTCTAATTTTCGTGCCTTTCGTAACTTCAAGGCAGGAGCAGCATCAACTTCCTCTGCTCCAAAACAGGAAGGAGCTGTTGCTCGCTACAGACAAGGCTGGAAACCTAACCAGACCTGGAACAAGGGCAAGCAGGCCAGAAAACCTGCTGCTGCCCCTAAGACAGCATGAATTGAGGGCCCCCGATCCGGGAACGGATCTAGTGGGGGGCAGACTTTCTCTCTTCGCCCAGGCTTGGGCAAGAGATGTCCAGGATCCCTGGGCGTTAGAGATCATATCTCAGGGATATCTTCTGGACTTCAAAGCCTCTCCCCCAAAAGGGAGATTTCATCTTTCAAGGTTGTCAACAAACCAGATAAAGAAAGAGGCGTTTCTACGCTGTGTACAAGATCTTTTACTAATGGGAGTGATCCATCCGGTTCCGCGGTCGGAACACGGACAAGGGTTTTACTCAAATCTGTTTGTGGTTCCCAAGAAAGAAGGAACCTTCAGACCAATCTTGGATTTAAAGATCCTAAACAAATTCCTAAGAGTTCCATCGTTCAAAATGGAAACTATTCGGACAATCTTACCCATGATCCAAAAGGGTCAGTACATGACCACAGTGGATTTAAAGGATGCCTACCTTCACATACCGATTCACAAAGATCATTACCGGTATCTAAGGTTTGCCTTCCTAGACAGGCATTACCAGTTTGTAGCTCTTCCATTCGGGTTGGCTACGGCTCCAAGAATCTTCACAATGGTTCTGGGCTCTCTTCTGGCGGTACTAAGACCGCGAGGAATTTCGGTGGCTCCGTACCTAGACGACATTCTGATACAAGCGTCAAGCTTTCAAACTGCCAAGTCTCATACAGAGTTAGTACTGGCATTTCTAAGGTCGCATGGGTGGAAGGTGAACGAAGAGAAGAGTTCTCTCTTACCACTCACAAGAGTTCCCTTCTTGGGGACTCTTATAGATTCTGTAGAAATGAAGATTTACCTGACAGAAGACAGGTTAACAAAGCTTCAAAATGCTTGCCGTGTCCTTCATTCCATTCAACACCCGTCAGTGGCTCAATGCATGGAGGTAATCGGCTTAATGGTAGCGGCAATGGACATAGTACCCTTTGCACGCCTGCATCTCAGACCGCTGCAATTGTGCATGCTAGGTCAGTGGAATGGGGATTACTCAGATTTGTCCCCTACTCTGAATCTGGATCAAGAGACCAGAAATTCTCTTCTATGGTGGCTTTCTCAGCCACATCTGTCCAGGGGGATGCCCTACAGCAGGCCAGACTGGACAATTGTAACAACAGACGCCAGCCTACTAGGTTGGGGCGCTGTCTGGAATTCCCTGAAGGCTCAGGGATCATGGACTCAGGAGGAGAGTCTCCTTCCAATAAACATTCTGGAATTGAGAGCAGTTCTCAATGCCCTTCTGGCTTGGCCTCAGTTAACAACTCGGAGGTTCATCAGGTTTCAGTCGGACAACATCACGACTGTAGCTTACATCAACCATCAAGGAGGGACAAGAAGCTCCCTAGCGATGATGGAAGTATCAAAGATAATTCGCTGGGCAGAGTCTCACTCTTGCCACCTGTCAGCGATCCACATTCCAGGAGTGGAGAACTGGGAGGCGGATTTCCTAAGTCGTCAGACTTTTCATCCGGGGGAATGGGAACTTCATCCGGAGGTCTTTGCCCAAATACTTCGACGTTGGGGCAAACCAGATATAGATCTCATGGCGTCTCGCCAGAATGCCAAGCTTCCTTGTTACGGGTCCAGGTCCAGGGACCCGGGAGCGGTCCTGGTAGATGCTTTGACAGCACCTTGGACCTTCGGGATGGCTTATGTGTTTCCACCCTTTCCGATGCTTCCTCGATTGATTGCCAGGATCAAACAGGAGAGAGCATCGGTGATTCTAATAGCGCCTGCGTGGCCACGCAGGACCTGGTATGCAGATCTAGTGGACATGTCATCCTGTCCACCTTGGTCTCTGCCTCTGAGACAGGACCTTCTGATTCAGGGTCCTTTCAAACATCAAAATCTAATTTCTCTGAAGCTGACTGCTTGGAGATTGAACGCTTGATTTTATCAAAGCGTGGATTTTCGGAGTCAGTAATTGATACCTTAATACAGGCTAGGAAACCTGTTACCAGAAAGATTTACCATAAAATATGGCGTAAATACTTACATTGGTGCGAATCCAAGAGTTACTCATGGAGTAAGGTTAGGATTCCTAGGATATTGTCTTTTCTACAAGAAGGTTTAGAAAAGGGTTTATCTGCTAGTTCCTTAAAGGGACAGATCTCAGCTCTGTCCATTCTTTTACACAAACGTCTGTCAGAGGTTCCAGACGTTCAGGCTTTTTGTCAGGCTTTGGCCAGGATTAAGCCGGTGTTTAAAACTGTTGCTCCACCATGGAGCTTAAATTTATTTCTTAACGTTTTACAGGGTGTTCCGTTTGAACCCCTTCATTCCATTGATATCAAATTGTTATCTTGGAAAGTTCTGTTTTTAATGGCTATTTCCTCGGCTCGAAGAGTCTCTGAGTTATCGGCCTTACATTGTGATTCTCCTTATCTGATTTTTCATTCAGACAAGGTAGTTCTGCGTACTAAACCTGTGTTCGTACCTAAGGTAGTCACTAATAGGAATATCAATCAAGAGATTGTTGTTCCATCATTGTGTCCTAACCCTTCTTCAAAGAAGGAACGACTTCTACACAATCTGGATGTAGTCCGTGCCCTGAAATTTTATTTACAGGCAACTAAAGATTTTCGCCAAACTTCTTCCCTGTTTGTCGTTTATTCTGGACATAGGAGAGGTCAAAAAGCTTCTGCTACCTCTCTCTCTTTCTGGCTTCGTAGCATAATACGTTTAGCCTATGAGACTGCTGGACAGCAGCCTCCTGAAAGAATTACAGCTCATTCTACTAGAGCTGTGGCTTCCACTTGGGCCTTTAAGAATGAGGCCTCTGTTGAACAGATTTGCAAGGCTGCAACTTGGTCTTCTCTTCATACTTTTTCCAAATTTTACAAATTTGACACTTTTGCTTCTTCGGAGGCTGTTTTTGGGAGAAAGGTTCTTCAGGCAGTGGTTCCTTCCCTATAAAGATCCTGCCTGTCCCTCCCGTCATCCGTGTACTTTAGCTTTGGTATTGGTATCCCATAAGTAATGATGACCCGTGGACTGACTACACTTAACAGGAGAAAACATAATTTATGCTTACCTGATAAATTCCTTTCTCCTGTAGTGTAGTCAGTCCACGGCCCGCCCTGTTTTTTATGGCAGGTCTAAATTTTAAATTATACTCCAGTTCCCACTGCACCCTATAGTTTCTCCTTTCTCGTTTGGTTCTCGGTCGAATGACTGGGTGTGACGTAGAGGGGAGGAGCTATATAGCAGCTCTGCTTGGGTGATCCTCTTGCACTTCCTGTTGGGGAGGAGTTAATATCCCATAAGTAATGATGACCCGTGGACTGACTACACTACAGGAGAAAGGAATTTATCAGGTAAGCATAAATTATGTTTTTTATTGCGTTAATCCTCCCTAACCAGGAGAGATGTCCCTGTTTCTGCCATATCTCTAATGTGATCCGAGATTGCTCCTGTAGAGGGATGTAATTGAGATCATATAAGTCTGAGTGTTTGGGGGTAATGTCTATTCCTAAGTAGCGTAATTTATTTGTTATGGGGAAAGTGGTGTGAGTAGAGTTAAAGCAGAGGTCTTCTTTTGACAGGTTCAATGGTATCAACATGGATTTCTCCATATTAATAGAGAAGTTTGAGACTCTCTTATAATTCTGTAATTCTATGAGGAGGGCAGGTAGGGAGATAGTCGGGGAGCGGATAGTAAATATAATGTCGTCTGCGTAAAGTAGGCACTTCTGTGGGGTCTCGGCAAAAGTGATTCCCTGTATTTGAATGTTTTCTCTAATTCTCGTTGCAAAGGCCTCCACCACCATGGCGAAGAGCAGGGGGGAAAGCGGGCATCCCTGACGTGTACCATTTCTAATGGTTATTTTGTAAGATAGCGTACTGTTGGCGTAAATACTAGCAGATGGGTTATTATATAGAGCTTGTATGCGGGATATTAGAGTGTTAGAGAATCCAAACCTTGACAGCATGGCCCAAAGAAAGTCCCAGTCCACCCTGTCAAAGGCCTTCTCAGCGTCTGTGGAGAGTGGGATTTAGGGAGTTTTGAGAGTATTAGCAATAAATATGGTCTGTAGGACTCTAATAGTATTATCCTTAGCTTCACGTTCAGGAATAAAACCAACTTGGTCAGTGTGGATGAGGGAGGGGAGAATTTTGTTTAATCTAATTGCTAATAGTTTTGCGTACAACTTAATATCAATGTTTATCAGGGATATTGGGCGATAGCTAGTGACCTGTTCTACATTTTTACCTGGTTTTGGGATTACCGATATCGTAGCCTCAAGGAGAGACTTCAAGAAACTACACCCTTCATCTATGGAGTTGTACATCAGCAGTAGATGGGGACTTAGTTGGGTTTTGAGCAGGTGGTAGAATTTTGGGGAAAATCCGTCTGGACCGGGGGCTTTACCTTGGGGGAGGTTTTAATCTGTTTTCTTTTTATGTTTACTTTGATTTAATATTTTGTTTTTTTACTGAAGGAGCAATGTGTCATATCCCTTTAATAAGATAGTACCCTATTTATTATTATGATTATTAAATCCAACTTTAAAGCCGCAAAAAACAACAACAAAAACAGTTGAATCTGTCATTGTTTGACATTGGTTCATTGATATAAAATATGTGTCTGTCTGGCAAAGCTTGGGGGACAGTGTATGGGCATAGAGTTAGTTTGAGAGAGGAGAAGCTTCATTTGCAGGTCACTTGTGATTGGTCTTTGCCTCTAACACTGCGTATATAGTATTTCCATCTATTTTAAGTAATTGTTGGGTTGTGTAGTTTAGATCTCTGTAGTGTGTTATAAAAATTACTTTTTTTTGCATGAAGATCTAGTGGCCTGAAGTCTAGTGCACGTCTTTGTGCATTATATTCTGTTAATAGCTCTACTGTATTACAATTTGTGTTCTTACATTTGTGTTGCAGAGGACTGATACATTAAGGTAAGGGGACAATAAAACACTTGGGAGTTTTCAACGATTTGTTATAATAGCTGCAGAGTATAAAATGTATGGGAAATTGCCCCTTTAGGATTATTTTTGTATATCAAATAGCTTTTCTGTTAATTGAAACCACAACCTATAGAAATGGGGTAAGCTTGCAGGGAGAGCAGACCTCATTATCTTATTTCTCAAAAAAAAAAATCACGTAATCCTCCTTTTATTTCAATATACAGAGTGAGACCAATACTTAGAGAGAATAATGGAAAATATACATTTTATTATCTAACCATTTAAATTTTCATTAGGTTGAGATACAACAGGCAAAAATTGCACCGTTGCTTGTATATGACTGTGCAAACACATAATTAATGTCAAATCCAGGGCAGCAATTCACTACTGGGAGCTAGCTGAATACATCTGCTAAGCCAATGACAAGGCACATTTGCGTAAGCACCAATCACCTGTTAGCTTCTAGTAATGCATTACTACTCTGGAGCATACCTAGGTATGCTTTTCAGTAGAGCATTGCAAACCAAGAGAACAAAGTAAATTTGATCATAGAAGTAAAATGGCTTTTTATTAATCATAAAAGTTTAAATTGCACTTGTCATGTCTTTACTTTGTACTAACGCTTCATATTTGTTTCCTCAGATTATGTCCTGCATTCTCACAGAGCAGAGGCTGGTCTTTTTCTCGTCTGACTGGGCCTTGCTGACACTTGTTGCAGAGTGTTTCATGGTGTATTTGCACCCTATGCAGTGGCAGCACACGTTTGTACCCCTGTTGTCACGCCAGATGTTGGACTTTGTCATGGCGCCGACATCTTTCTTGATGGGCTGCCATATTGATCACTATGGTGAAGTTAGAAAGGTCAGTATCGCGTGTATCCTAATACAGGTATTTTAAATTAACGGTACAATAAAGGGACGTTAAACGGCTGGGCACAACTACCCTTGAATGGTTACTACTCATTATGTTGTTGCTTTTCCTCCTGTTGCTGCAGCTTTCTTTAAAGCCATATTGTTATTTTAACCCCTCAAATGTCTGATTGTGAAGCTCCACCTGTTTGTACAGGGGAACCGCCATCTTGGAGTACAGGAATTCTCACACACTGACAGAATTAGTTCATATTTACATATCAGTGAGGTTGTTCACTTTGACAACTGTATAATGTGCTTCAGGTTGGGGTGCATGATAAAAAAGCTGGAGCTGTGCATTTTGCAGTAACTGCATTGCTCTGTTATTGCTGGCTTCTTTTTTAAAATATATTTTGTGTAACTAAAACTGTGTAAAAAATACAAAAATGTAAAGTTTACATAATGTATCCGGCACACTAGCTCCAAGCAAATGATACAGCTGTCAAAAAGCAGCAAAATCACTGATCTGTTATAGTGCACGGTTTCTGTCACAGGCTGTGAGAATACCTGAGCGCCAAGATGGCGGCGCCCAGTGTGAAGAGGCGGAACTTCAGTATCGGGTGCTTTTTATTAAAACAGGAGAACTGACTTAAAAAGAGCTGAAGGAAATGCAATAATATAGTATTTACTATTTGTTTGTAATCGTTTTAATGTCCCTTTAAAGTAAAAATAAAAAATAGATATAGATAAATGTAATCATTAGAACATGTAATTTTAGCACTACTGGCCTCGCAAGCCTTTGGAGTAGTACTTTAAATTTGTGTTTAAGCCCTTTGCGGGGGGGTTAAACGCACAAATTTCCTGGGTCCCTAGTGCAAAAATGACATGCATGAGTTAACCAATGTTTTTTTCTTTCAGTGTTGCATTAGTGTGTCCCTCTCCACCAATGGAACTAAGAGTTGAATTAGCATAAAATACACCACTGATCATTTTTGTATTAATTTCAATTTACATAAAAGCAGGCAACTCTTTAGATGTGCATAATGATCCATTGTTATCATGCGTCTCTAATTCCCTGTGCAGATGATGATGACCATGAGTCATCGTGGAGTGGGGCCCACATCCTATTCGCATCATGGGGACACAATCTATCCCCACGCTGCAGCCAGGGATAGAGACTGGGAGTTAAAGTGAGCCAGGGGCCTGGGTTGGAGGGCTTTGCAGGGTGTATCTTAGCCACCAGTATATTTACAGGGACAAGTATCCGCTCATTTGAAAGAGGGGAGTCTGCCCTGCCTAAATTGGTGATTACCTGCAGCAGATTTTAAAATTCTGTTCAACTTGTGTGTTTTTGGGTTAGAGGGACAAGCTACCAGCATTTTAAAGAGAAGACTCTCCCCTTTCAAATGAGGGATCACTTGCCCCCTGGGATGCAGTTGATCATCGTCAAAACCTGGGACCTAGCTGTTGATTGGTGACTGCACATATAAGCCATTTTATCATTGGCTCGCTGAATATGTTCAGCTAGCTCCCAGTAGGGCATTTCTGCTCCTGAGCCTACCTAGGTTTGTTCTTCAACAAAGGATGCCAAGAAAACTAAGCACACCTGATAATAGAAGGAAACTAAAGTTACTTAAAAGCTATTACAATTGTAAATAATAATAATTAGATTGACAATGCGTCTGATTTCTTATTCTTCAAAGCATTTTGAAAGACATCGTTTTTAAAAATGTATTGACCTACATAGTAAATGTATTTCTACATAGTATTTTGGTGATTCATCTGTTTTGTCAGGCAGATATAGCTCTGCCCATGTGACTAATTCACCTTGTTTTTAGCATAGTTTCTTTCTAATGACACGCTGAGGCCACGGATCATCTCTAATTACTATTGGGAATACCACTCCTGCCCAGCAGGAGGCGGCAAAGAGCACCACAGCAAAGCTGTTAAATATCACCTCCCTTCCGTCCAACCTCAGTCATTCTCTTTGCCTGCGTTAAGAGCCAAGGAGGTGGTAAAGTTTAGGTGTTTGGAAGAAGAGTCTTCAAACAAAAGTTTATCATTTTTAGCAGTACAAGTTTGTTCGGCTTTGTCCTGGGGTGTAGCCGTAGCCCATGTCAGTCTCTTCAGTAGAGCAGTCGTGGCTTTTAATCAATGGGAACTTGTGGGGTACAATCCTCACTGCGCCTCTCATGTATTTATTGCTGCCCTAACATTGAAAGCCTGAGTAAGATTACTTAGTCTGTTTTTTATTCCACAGGCCCATGTGAGGAAACATGCTTCTCAAACCTAGTAAGCTTCCTTGCTGCCTGGTGGATTTCGGAAGGTAAGTGCTGATTTTATTTTTCTGTGACATATGCAGGAAAATTACGGCTCTTTATTATCATTTGATGGGACACAAGAGACATTCTCCTATAGAATTAGGGGATAATGTTTAAATCGGCAGTAATGGCAGGCTCAATGTGTGGTGTGTGTTTCACTTACTCCCGGCGGTTTTACTTTAGTGTACTTTTTGCTGACCGGGAGGTTAATTTTGATACGCCCACCATGGGCGGGGCTAGCTGAGGTGGCAAGTTTCTGTTGCGCGCCTTTCCCCTTCACTTCCTATGTTCCGGAGGGGAGACAGCGTCATTACAGCCTTGTAAGCAGGGCTTTGGTTACCGGACTGCGTTTAAAGTGCTATCAGTTGAGTCCGGACTTCTTCTAGCAGGATATACACTCCGGTGTCAGCACGGAAGGTAGGCACCCCAGCAAAGCTAAGCTGCGGTGTAGAGGTTGTCCGGAGTGTTTGTGACAGTTTATTTATTTTCTTGCAGCAAAAATAAAACGGTTACGGTTTAAAATCTAAAGAGACAGTAAGGTTTTTTTTGTGTGTGTTAATTTCAACCTAAAATATCAATTTATTTTATTCTAATTTGATCAGTTGTGAATAAAGATGGACCAAGAGGCCTTGCAAAATGTTTCTTATTCTTTAAGTTTTGATGCTAACGTGAAACCACCAATCCCTTTCTTTTCCTCATGTATTGAAAGAACTTTAAATTACAGGGATAGACTTTTTTCTGAGCCAACATGGTCTAAGGCGGACGCTGTCCAGGGTCTTCTGACAATGTTCAAGATATGCCGCAGTTTTCTCCTCAAGTGTCCCAAATGTTATGGTCCACACATGCAGTGCCCTGTGCTTCCTCTCAAACTCCGCCTGGAGTTACGTTGCAAGACATCGCTGCCCTCATGTCTTCTGCGATATCTGATGCGCTGTCTGCTTTTCCCATGCTGCAGGGAAAACGCAAGAGGAAATGTAAGGTCTCTCACACAGTCGTGGCTATTTCGAATGTTCCCTCCCAGAAATCTGAAGAGGAAGATACTTCGGTAGCATCTGACTGTGAAATTTCAGTCTCAGTGTAATTCCTTCTTCTGATGCTGAAGTTGTAGCCTTCAGGTTTAAGCTAGGACTCTAGGGTCATAGTCAATCCTAAGAAGTCTAGCAAGCTAAACAAGTATTTTGATGTATAAAGCAATCAATGATGCAATTGATGTAAAAAAATATATATATAGAAAAGAAGCGTTTTGGATTTTTAAATTACATACACGCATGCCACAAGGTATGAATATTGAGGGGGATCTAATTAACTATTGGCAATAATAATCTCCAACATAGACTTTAATTTTTACTATTCCTTTGGAAGAATTGCAGTTTTCTGTAGATATAAAATGTGTAGCTACATAGATCCAAGACCATGAGTTTGGAGTGTTATTGGTAATTAGCTATAACACAAACATTTTGTACTCTAGATGGATAATGATAATGGAACATCATATAATAGTGTTAAGCCCATACACATGAAGGACAAAGGCACCTTTTTATAAGTAAATATAACACAATAATTCCAATCCTAAAGGTTATGTATACATTTTAAAATCTTATTGGGTAATAATTACTATTATTGTATTTATGTTACGTTAAATAAAACTTACGTGTAGCCTTAGAGAGATATCACTGTATGGGTCTAACAATGAAGTATTGGTGCTTAAAGGTTGGGATAATAGCTAGTAGTTAGCATAGAAAATGCAATAGCGAATTCCTAATACACACAGAGTATCCCATAAACTAATCAAAAATACTTCAAGGAGCACCACTAATGGTATACTATTTTAAAAGTGTGTTAAATAAAGGTGTTAGAGTGGATAGTATTATTGTAATTATCCAGTTTATAAATAAACAATTTAGAATTAACACATATATACATAGGTGTAGGGCTTGCAATCGCTTTAATTGCAGGGACAGGTATTTGGGCACGTGTCAGGGCATCCAATTAGATTGTAAGGAGGTGTATGAAGCCTCCAGGTTTTGGAGACAAGTAGTGTCTATGAATAAGGCCGATTGGGGCCGAAACGCATCAGACTAGTCTGTCCATGACGGTGCCATAAATTTTATTATTGTGAGTCATGTTTTAACGTCTTTTTGGAATAAATCCGTTTTTATGCAGCATACCGGCTTTTGGATTGTTTAAGTATTTTGATGTACCTTCCATGGTGGAGGTTTTCCCTGTACCTGATCGGGCTACAGAGATTATTGCTAGGGAATGGGAGAGACCTGGTATCCCTTTTTCTCCATCCCCTATTTATAAGAAGATGTTTCCTATTGCTGACTCTATCAGAGAGTCTTGGCAGACGGTTCCCAAGGTGGAAGGGGTGATTTTCACTTTGGCTAAGAGAACCACTATTCCCATAGAGGATGGCTGTTCCTTTAAGGATCCTATGGATAAGAAGTTTGAGGGTTTGCTCAAAAAGATATATGTTCACCAGGGTTTACAATGGCAACCTGCAGGTGTGTATTGCTACAGTCACTAGTGCGGTGGCATACTGGTTTGATGCGTTGTCTGATTCTATTCAGACAGACACTCCCCTTGAAGAGATCCAGGATAGGATCAAGGCCCTTAACTTGGCCAATTCTTTTATTACGGATGCTTCCCTACAGGTTATTAAGCTGAGAGCAAAAATTTCTGGTTTTGCCGTACTAGCCCGCAGAGCCTTATGGTTGAAATACTAGTCTGCGGATGTTTCGTCTAAGCTTTTGGTGATTCCCTACAAGGGTAGACCTTGTTTGGGCCGGGCTTGGCTGAAATTATTTCTGACATTATGGGAGGAAAGGGTAATTTCCTCCATCAGGATAAGAGTAATAAACCAAAGGGACGGCAGGGTAATTTTCGTTCCTTTCGAAACTTCAAAGGTAAGCCTTCCTCTCCCTCTACCAAGCAAGATTAGTCCAAACCTTCCTGGAGGACCAACCAGTCTTGGAACAAGGGGAAGCCATCTAAGAAGCCCGTTGCTAACTCAAAGTCTGCATGAAGGGTCTGCCCCCGATCCGGGACCGGATCTTGTGGCGGGCAGACTTTCCTTCTTCGCTCAGGCTTGGGTTCGGGATGTTCAGGATCCCTGGGAGGTGGACATTGTGTCCCAGGGATACAAACTAGAGTTCAAAACCTTTCCTCAAGATTATCTGTGGACCAGATAAAAAGAGAGACGTTCTTACACTGTCCGAGACCTTTCCGACCTGGGAGTAATAGTTCCTGTTCCACTGCAGGAACAGGGTCTGGGGTTTTACTCCAATCTGTTTGTGGTTCCCAAAAAAGAGGGAACCTTCAGACCATTTTTTTTACCTCAAAAGTCTAAACAAGTTTCTCAAGAGTACTGTCCTTCATGATGGAAACTATTTGTTCCATTCTTCCCTTGGTTGCAAGAGGGCCAGTTCATGACGACAGTAGATTTAAAGGATGCGTACCTGCATGTTCCCATCCACAGGGATCATCACAAGTTTGAGGTTCGCATTTCTAGACAAACACTTCCAGTTTGTGGCTTTTCCATTCGGCCTGGCCACAGCTCCCAGAATTTTTTCAAAGGTCCTGGGATCCCTGTTGTGAATTTGGGAGAGTTCCTTGATTACAGCTACAAGAGTAGTGTTCTTGGGAACCATAATAGATTCCCTATCAATGAAATTTTTTCTGACAGAGGTCAGAAAATCAAAGATCTTCGACTCGTCTGGCCTTTCAGTCCTTTACTGTGCGTCAGTGGCTCAATGTATGGAGGTGATCGGTCTGATGGTAGCTGCCATGGACTTCATTCCGTTTGCCCGGTTCTCAGACCACTGCAGTTATGCATGCTCAGGCAATGGAACAGGGATTATGCGGATCTGTCTCTGCAAATTCATCTGGATCAGGCGACAAGAGACTCTCTTCCTTGGTGGTTGTCTCAGGATCATCTCTCCCAGGGAACCTGCTTTCGCAGACCCACCTGGGTGATTTGTATACGCAGATAGTGTATAATGATGATATATTTTGCACTCACATTTAGTAGAGCACCTTCCTTGGTGCAAATAGGGTAAGCTGGGTTCAATACAGTCACCCAGTAGACTTATATCTGGTGATCTGGAACTCCCAATGATCCGCAGGTGAAAATGTAGAACAAGATAGGCAAAAATGGTGGAAATAATAGTCCGGCAGCAAGTGGTAAGTATATATAAAAAATACTTTAAAATAATAAAAGCAACGCATTTCTCAGCCAACCAGCTGCTGTTTCATCAGGCTTAATCATGATTAAGCCTGATGAAACAGCCACTGGTTGGCGGTGAAACGTGTTGCTTTTATTATCTTAAAGTAAGTATTTTGTATATATACTTACCACTTTCTGCCGGACTATTATTTCCACCATTTTTGCCTATTCGTTCCATTCTACCCACCGGAGGTCAGTCTTCTGGGTGACTGATAATTGATCCCAGACCGCTTCTGCAACAATAGGGGTGCCGTACTAAATGTGAGTGTATCCATCACATATTTCACCTTTATTTGTCATCAAACAATATTGGGCCATGTGGCGCTTCTGTGTTCTTATATTGTCTACAGATTACTGATCCTGGATCATGGCCTTGATCCTCTACAGATAGCTGCCTAGACCTGCATCATCATCTACCCAGTGTGGATTTTATTATCTTTAATTGAGACTCAATTTGTGTTAGATATTGGAGATCATTTACTTACTTACTACTCTTGTATTTTATCACTTTGTTATTATATGGGTATCTAGATAGGGATAGTATCCTTATATCTGTTTATCATGTGTCACATATAGCATTATAGCCCTATATAGATACACTACTGTCAATATACATTTGTGTCATAAGAGGTATATATACTTTTACCTCGCGCATATTTGTGTGTGTGTGTGTATGTGTATATATATATATATATATATATATATGCACATCTACACATGCTATATAGTTTCACTTATGTGAACACTCTATTCCTCTGAATAGTTTATTTATCACATCTCTAATTATATCACACACGGTTCTACAAGGGCGCCCCCTAGCTTTCTTGTATTTTTTATTTTTATCTAAGCGGGGATTCTCTGAGTCGGTCATTGAGACCATGATTCAGGCTCGTAAACCTGTGATGAGAAAAATGTACCATAAGATATGGCGTAAATATCTGCATTGGTGTGAATCCAGAGGCTACTCTTGGAGTAGAGTTCGGATTCCTAGGATTTTGTCTTTTCTCCAGGAGGGTCTGGAGAAGGGTTTATCTGCAAGTACTTTGAAGGGTCAAATATCTGCCTTGTCTATTTTGTTGCATAAACGTCTGGCGGATGTCCCAGACGTGCAATTGTTCTATCAGGCCTGTGTTTAAACCTGTTTCTCCTCCCTGTAGTCTTAACCTTGTTCTTAGAGTTCTTCAGCAGGCTCTGTTTGAGCCTATGCATTCCTTAGATATTAAGTTGTTATCTTGGAAAATTTTGTTTCTTCTTCTACTTGCAGAGTCTCTGAACTCTCAGCGTTGCAGTGTGAATCCCCTTACCTTATTTTTCATTCTGATAAGGTAGTTCTGCGTACTAAGTTGGGGTTCCTTCCTAAGGTGGTTTCAGATAGGAACATTAATCAAGAAATTCTTCTTCTCATAAGGAGCGTCTCCTGCACAACCTAGATGTGGTGCGTGTGTTGAAATACTATTTACAGGCGACTAAGGATTTTCGCCAGTCTTCGGGCCTGTTTGTTGTTTTCTCTGGGAAACGTAAGGGTCAGAAAGCTACGGCTACTTCTCTTTCTTTGTGGCTGAAGAGTATATTTCGCTTGGCCTATGAAACTGCTGGACAGCAGCCTCCTGAGAGAGTAACGGCTCATTCTACGAGGGCTGTTTCCTCTTCCTGGGCATTCAAGAATGAAGCTTCTGTAGAACAGATTTGCAAGGCTGCAACTTGGTCCTCTCTACACACTTTTTCCAAGTTCTATAAGTTTGATAATTTTGCCTCGGCTGAGGCTTCTTTTGGGAGAAAGGTTTTTCAAGCAGTGGTGCCTTCCGTTTAGGTTCCCTGTCTTGTCCCTCCCTTATCATCTGTGTCCTCTAGCTTGGGTATTGATTCCCAATAGTAATTAGAGATGATCCGTGGACTCACTGTGTCATTAGAAAGAAAACAAAATGTATGCTTACCTGATAAATTTATTTATTTCTTGACACGGTGAGTCCATGGCCAGCCCTGTTTCTTAGACAGTTTTTCGTGTTATAAACCATAGGCACCTCTGCACCTTGTTACTTCCTTTCTCTCCCTTTACTTCGGTCGAATGACTGGGGTTGGAGGGAAGGGAGGTGATATTTAACAGCTTTTCTGTGGTGCTCTTTGCCGCCTCCTGCTGGGCAGGAGTGGTATTCCCAATAGTAATTAGTGATGATTCATGGACTCAGTGTCAAGAAAGGTAAGCATACATTTTGTTTTTTCCATTTTATCTAGTACAGACATACTCTAGGGGGGGGGGTGGGGGGTGGGCTGTGCCTTTTATACAGAACAGGGAAGGTCTCATGGAATATTTTATTATCCTGGTATTATTTGCAGACTTTGGTTCATGTGAATAATTGTGTTTATTTCTCCAACATAGGTGTGTCCGGTCCACGGTGTCATCCTTACTTGTGGGATATTCTCTTCCCCAACAGGAAATGGCAAAGAGCCCAGCAAAGCTGGTCACATGATCCCTCCTAGGCTCCGCCTTCCCCAGTCATTCTCTTTGCCGTTGCACAGGCAACATCTCCACGGAGATGGTTAAGAGTTTTTTTGGTGTTTAAATGTAGTTTTATTCTTCAATCAAGAGTTTGTTATTTTAAAATAGTGCTGGTATGTACTATTTACTCTGAAACAGAAAATAGATGAAGATTTCTGTTTGTAAGAGGAAGATGATTTTAGCAACCGTTACTAAAATCGATGGCTGTTTCCACACAGGACTGTTGAGATGAAGTAACTTCAGTTGGGGGAAATAGTGGGCAGACTTTGCTGCTTGAAGTATGACACATTTCTAACAAGACTTGGTGATGCTGGAAGCTGTCATTTTCCCTATGGGATCCGGTAAGCCATTTTCTTAGTTCAAATATAAGAATAAAGGGCTTCACAAGGGCTTTAAAGACTGGTAGACATTTTTATGGGCTAAAAAGATTACTTTATATGCTTATTTAATGGATTTTAACTTTAAAGAGTTATTTTAATCTTGGGAGTTGCATTAAAAAAACGGCAGGCACTGTATTGGACACCTTTTTCACTGGGGGCCTTTTCTAGTCATAGACAGAGCCTCATTTTCGCGCCACTAATGCGCAGTTGTTTTTGGAAAGCAAGGCATGCAGATGCATGTGTGAGGAGCTCAGATCCACAGAAAAAGCTTATTGAAGGCGTCATTTGGTATCGTATTCCCCTCTGGGCTTGGTTGGGTCTCAGCAAAGCAGATACCAGGGACTGTATAGGGGTTAAATGTAAAAACGGCTCCGGTTCCGTTATTTTAAGAGTTAAAGCTTTCAAATTTGGTGTGCAATACTTTTAAGACTTTAAGACACTGTGGTGAAATTTTGGTGAATTTTGAACAATTCCTTCATACTTTTTCACATATTCAGTAATAAAGTGTGTTCAGTTTAAAATTTAAAGTGACAGTAACGGTTTTATTTTAAAACGTTTTTTGTGCTTTGTTATCAAGTTTATGCCTGTTAACATGTCTGAACTATCAGATAGACTATGTTCTGTATGTTTGGAAGCCAAGGTTCCTACCCATTTAAATATATGTGATGTATGTGACAAACAAAGTAGGGACAATGATGCCACTGATAATGATGTTGCCCAAGATGATTCCTCAAGTGAGGGGAGTAAGCATGGTACTGCATCATCCCCTTCTGTGTCTACACCAGTCTTGCCCACTCAGGAGGTCCCTAGTACATCTAGTGCGCCAATCCTCCTTACTATGCAACAATTAACGGCTGTAATGGATAATTCTATTAAAAACATTTTAGCCAAAATGCCCACTTATCAGCGAAAGCGCGACTGCTCTGTTTTAGATACTGAAGAGCATGAGGACGCTGATGATAATGGTTATGACATGCCCTTACACCAGTCTGAAGGGGCCAGGGAGGTTTTGTCTGAGGGAGAAATTTCAGATTCAGGAAAAATTTCTCAACAAGCTGAACCTGACGTTATTACATTCAAATTTAAATTGGAACATCTCCGCGCTCTGCTTAAGGAGGTGTTATCTACTCTGGATGATTGTGACAATTTGGTCATTCCAGAGAAATTATGTAAGATGGACAAGTTCCTAGAGGTCCCGGTGCCCCCCGAAGCTTTTCCTATACCCAAGCGGGTGGCGGACATTGTAAATAAAGAATGGGAAAGGCCCGGCATACCTTTTGTCCCTCCCCCTATATTTAAGAAATTATTTCCTATGGTCGACCCCAGGAAGGACTTATGGCAGACAGTCCCCAAAGTCGAGGGGGCGGTTTCTACTCTAAACAAACGCACTACTATCCCTATAGAAGATAGTTGTGCTTTCAAAGATCCTATGGATAAAAAATTAGAGGGTTTGCTTAAAAAGATGTTTGTTCAGCAAGGTTACCTTCTACAACCAATTTCATGCATTGTTCCTGTCACTACAGCAGCGTGTTTCTGGTTCGAAGAACTAGAAAAGTCGCTCAATAAAGAATCTTCTTATGAGGAGGTTATGGACAGAGTTCAAGCACTTAAATTGGCTAACTCTTTTACCTTAGACGCCACTTTGCAATTAGCTAGATTAGCGGCGAAAAATTCAGGTTTTGCTATTGTGGCACGCAGAGCGCTTTGGCTAAAGTCTTGGTCAGCGGATGTGTCCTCCAAGAACAAATTGCTTAACATCCCTTTCAAGGGTAAAACGCTGTTTGGCCCTGACTTGAAAGAGATTATTTCAGACATCACTGGGGGAAAGGGCCACGCCCTTCCTCAGGATAGGTCTTTTAAGGCTAAAAATAAACCAAATTTTCGTCCCTTTCGCAGAAACGGACCAGCCTCAAATTCTACATCCTCTAAGCAAGAGGGTAATACTTCTCAAACCAAGCCAGCCTGGAGACCGATGCACGGCTGGAACAAAGGTAAGCAGGCCAAGAAGCCTGCTCCCGCTACTAAGACAGCATGAGATGTTGGCCCCCGATCCGGGACCGGATCTGGTGGGGGGCAGACTCTCTCTCTTCGCTCAGGCTTGGGTAAGAGATGTTCAGGATCCTTGGGCGCTAGAAATAGTTTCTCAAGGTTATCTCCTGGAATTCAAGGAACTGCCCCCAAGGGGAAGGTTCCACAGGTCTCAATTGTCTTCAGACCAAATAAAAAGACAGGCATTCTTACATTGTGTAGAGACCTGTTAAAAATGGGAGTGATTCATCCTGTTCCATTAGGAGAACAAGGGATGGGGATTTACTCCAATCTGTTCATAGTTCCCAAAAAAGAGGGAACATTCAGACCAATTTTGGATCTCAAGATCCTAAACAAATTTCTCAGGGTTCCATCGTTCAAAATGGAAACCATTCGGACAATTCTTCCTACCATCCAGGAAGGTCAATTCATGACCACGGTGGATTTAAAGGATGCGTATCTACATATTCCTATCCACAAGGAACATCATCGGTTCCTAAGGTTTGCTTTTCTGGACAAGCATTACCAGTTTGTGGCACTTCCATTCGGATTAGCCACTGCTCCAAGAATTTTCACAAAGGTACTAGGGTCCCTTCTAGCGGTGCTAAGGCCAAGGGGCATTGCAGTAGTACCTTACTTGGACGACATACTGATTCAAGCGTCGTCTCTACCACAAGCAAAGGCTCATACGGACATTGTCCTAGCTTTTCTCAGATCTCACGGGTGGAAAGTGAACGTAGAAAAAAGTTCTCTATTCCCGTCAACAAGAGTTCCCTTCTTGGGAACAATAATAGACTCCTTAGAAATGAAGATTTTTCTGACAGAGGCCAGAAAATCCAAACTTCTAAGCTCTTGTCAAGTACTTCATTCTGTTCTTCTTCCTTCCATAGCGCAGTGCATGGAAGTAATAGGTTTGATGGTTGCGGCAATGGACATAATTCCTTTTGCGCGAATTCATCTAAGACCATTACAACTGTGCATGCTCAGACAGTGGAATGGGGATTATACAGACTTGTCTCCGACGATACAAGTAGATCAGAGGACCAGAGATTCACTCCGTTGGTGGCTGACCCTGGACAACCTGTCACAAGGGATGAGCTTCCGCAGACCAGAGTGGGTCATTGTCACGACTGACGCCAGTCTGGTGGGCTGGGGCGCGGTCTGGGAACCCCTGAAAGCTCAGGGTCTATGGTCTCGGGAAGAATCTCTTCTCCCGATAAACATTCTGGAACTGAGAGCGATATTCAATGCTCTCAAGGCTTGGCCTCAACTAGCAAAGGCCAAATTCATAAGGTTTCAATCAGACAACATGACAACTGTTGCATATATCAACCATCAGGGGGGATCAAGGAGTTCCCTGGCGATGGAAGAAGTGACCAAAATAATTCAATGGGCGGAGAATCACTCCTGCCACTTGTCTGCAATCCACATCCCAGGAGTGGAAAATTGGGAAGCGGATTTTCTGAGTCGTCAGACTTTTCATCCGGGGGAGTGGGAACTCCATCCGGAAATCTTTGCCCAAATAACTCAGTTATGGGGCATTCCAGACATGGATCTGATGGCGTCTCGTCAGAACTTCAAGGTTCCTTGCTACGGGTCCAGATCCAGGGATCCCAAGGCGACTCTAGTAGATGCACTAGTAGCACCTTGGACTTTCAACCTAGCTTACGTATTCCCACCGTTTCCTCTCATTCCCAGGCTGGTAGCCAGGATCAATCAGGAGAGGGCCTCGGTGATCTTGATAGCTCCTGCGTGGCCACGCAGGACTTGGTATGCAGACCTGGTGAATATGTCATCGGCTCCACCATGGAGGCTACCTTTGAGACAGGACCTTCTTGTTCAAGGTCCGTTCGAACATCCGAATCTGGCCTCACTCCAACTGACTGCTTGGAGATTGAACGCTTGATTTTATCAAAGCGTGGGTTCTCAGATTCTGTCATTGATACTCTTATTCAGGCTAGAAAGCCTGTAACTAGAAAAATCTACCATACAATATGGAAAAAATATATCTGTTGGTGCGAATCTAAAGGATTCCCATGGAACAAGATAAAAATTCCTAAGATTCTATCCTTTCTACAAGAGGGTTTGGAGAAAGGATTATCTGCAAGTTCTTTGAAGGGACAGATTTCTGCTTTATCTGTTTTACTTCACAAAAAGCTGGCGGCTGTGCCAGATGTTCAAGCTTTTGTTCAGGCTCTGGTTAGAATCAAGCCTGTTTACAAACCTTTGACTCCTCCTTGGAGTCTCAATTTAGTTCTTTCAGTTCTTCAAGGGGTTCCGTTTGAACCCTTACATTCCGTAGATATTAAGTTATTATCTTGGAAAGTTTTGTTTTTGGTTGCAATTTCTTCTGCTAGAAGAGTTTCAGAGTTATCTGCTCTGCAGTGTTCTCCTCCTTATCTGGTGTTCCATGCAGATAAGGTGGTTTTGCGTACTAAACCTGGTTTTCTTCCGAAAGTTGTTTCTAACAAAAATATTAACCAGGAGATAGTTGTGCCTTCTTTGTGTCCGAATCCAGTTTCAAAGAAGGAACGTTTGTTGCACAATTTGGATGTAGTTCGTGCTCTAAAATTCTATTTAGAGGCTACAAAGGATTTCAGACAAACATCTTCCTTGTTTGTTGTTTATTCTGGTAAAAGGAGAGGTCAAAAAGCAACTTCTACCTCTCTCTCTTTTTGGCTTAAAAGCATCATCCGATTGGCTTATGAGACTGCCGGACGGCAGCCTCCTGAAAGAATCACAGCTCACTCCACTAGGGCTGTGGCTTCCACATGGGCCTTCAAGAACGAGGCTTCTGTTGATCAGATATGTAAGGCAGCGACTTGGTCTTCACTGCACACTTTTACCAAATTTTACAAATTTGATACTTTTGCTTCTTCGGAGGCTATTTTTGGGAGAAAGGTTTTGCAAGCCGTGGTGCCTTCCATCTAGGTGACCTGATTTGCTCCCTCCCATCATCCGTGTCCTAAAGCTTTGGTATTGGTTCCCACAAGTAAGGATGACGCCGTGGACCGGACACACCTATGTTGGAGAAAACAGAATTTATGCTTACCTGATAAATTACTTTCTCCAACGGTGTGTCCGGTCCACGGCCCGCCCTGGTTTTTTAATCAGGTCTGATGAATTATTTTCTCTAACTACAGTCACCACGGTATCATATGATTTCTCCTATGCATATTCCTCCTTTACGTCGGTCGAATGACTGGGGAAGGCGGAGCCTAGGAGGGATCATGTGACCAGCTTTGCTGGGCTCTTTGCCATTTCCTGTTGGGGAAGAGAATATCCCACAAGTAAGGATGACGCCGTGGACCGGACACACCGTTGGAGAAAGTAATTTATCAGGTAAGCATAAATTCTGTTTTTTATAGAAGGTTGGCAGTTAACAATTTTTCAGAGCTAAATGATGTGAAAAGGGGGCAAAATAAATAATGAAAATATATATATTTTTTTGTATACATAAATAAACATTATATATATTTATTTATTTATTAATTTAAAAAAACCTCAAGGTGCTTTTTCGGGTCTCTCAATGGGTGGTCCATAGAGATTCAGGTGTTTTCAAAACAAGTGAAATGGTATAAGAATTGGAGCCACACCATACAGTTCAGTAACTCCAGTTACAATAAGGGATGTTTATAAAGGGTTTTTGATTTTTTTTTCTGTAAAATTAAGGGCCATTAATGACAAAATTAGTTTGATGATTCAGATAAAGCATGTGATTTAGGAAAGCTAAATATACATCCATTATCGAAATGTGCACATTATTCTTCTAGACGCACGTTCTGAGGAAAAGTACACAGTATATGCATTTTATAATTGGGTGATGGCTGTCACATGGTACAAGAGGAGGGAACATTGTATTCACTTTGAAATTGAAATGAGCAGTAGAATATTTTCTGACTAATTTCAAAGTGCTGCTGTGTTGTCTTTTTATTCTGTATTTACCAATTTTAAATTGTACTGTAGTGGTCATTTTAAAGGGACATGGCACCCAGAATTTTTCTTTCATGATTCAGATAGGTACAGTTTTTAATAACATTCCAATTTATTTCTATTATCTAATTTCCTACATTCTTTAAGTATCCTTTGAATAAGAAATAGCAATGCACATGGGTGATGGCCAATAAAACGAGGCACCTATGTGCAGCCACCAATCATCTCTGAGATTATTTAGATATGCTTTTAAACAAATTATATCAATAGAATGAAGCATATTAGATAATAGAAGTAAATTGGAAAGTTGGTTAAAATTGCCTGCTCTTTCTGACTCATGAGAGAAAAAGTTTTGGTTTCATGTCCCTTTAAGGCAGATTATAAAACAAATATATCTAGTACATCTAGATGCTTATAAGACAACATGTATAAAATACATTTCTTAATGTTTATTTGCTTACTAAAGGAAGCTGAAGATTTGGTCCTGATAAGTATTGATAGTGGGACTATCTCCCTCTCAAAATGCGGTGAAGAAGAGACTGACGTTCCAGATATTCCAGTAGATGCAGCTGAAATGTTCCTATTCAGGTAAGGGAGTAATTTTTGTGTTTAAAATAAATCCATTGGCTGCAAAATAAAATAATAAGATCATGATAACATGACCATATTTATATCAGAAATTATCAAAGAACAATGTAGACCTTTTTGTTAGTGATTTATTTAATATTTAATATTTAAAACTTCTTGATACTATAGTATTGGTATTAAAAAGTGTTTAAATTTTTTTTGTTTTTTTGTTAGATCCTAACATTTGTTTAGTATTATGGTTACGGTATTGGAAATTCGAAATGTGCTTTTTCTTTTCCAAGTAAAACTATATTATTTTTACAATAAATATGTTGTTAATAGATTTATGTGTCTAACCGCACCACCACACACACTATGCTGCTATCCACAGTAAATTAGGTACTTTCTATATAAGACATATGTTTGATCTTATCCTTTATGGCAGTTAATTGGATTAAAGGATTGCAGTATCTGTGACGGCCCTTATGTTTATGAAAATGAGTTAGGTGTAGTTTGTTGCTGTCATGTGAGGACAAAGTGACAAATTGCACATTACTTTTATTAACTGAGCCCTGACTGCAGCAGCAATTTATTAGGAAATTTTAATTGATAAGACATAAAAAAAAATTTCCATCTAAAGGGGAGGAGAGTTCACGGCTTTATACATTACTGTTGGGAATTAAGAACCTGGCCACCAGGAGGAGGCAAAGACACCCCAGCCAAAGGCTTAAATACCTACCCCACCTCCCCCATCCCCCAGTCATTCTTAGCCTTTCGTCACAGGAGAATTTTCACTTTTTGCTGAACCAAGTGCTTGCTACTCTGGAGGTCCTGGATCCGACTCTGCCTGAGCAACCTTCGATTCCTAAACTTGATAAGGTATACGAGGACAGGGTTGTACCACAGACCTTCCCGGTTCCTGTTATGATGGCTAATATTATTAAGAACGAATGGGAGTTATTAGGTTCTTCCTTTTCCCCTTCCTCCTTTTCCCCTTCCTCCTTTAAGAAACTGTTCTTCGTTCCAGACTCTTAGCTTGAGCTGTGGGGGACCGTCCCTAAGGTGGATGGTGCTATCTCCACGCTCGCAAAGCGGACAACTATTCCTCTCGAGGATAATTCGTCGTTTAAAGAGCCCATGGATAAGAAGTTGGAAAACATGCTAAGGAAGATGTTTCAACACACGGGGTTTGTTTTTCAACCGGCTGCGGCTGTAGCCGCGGTTGCCGGAGCAGCGTCATATTGGTGTTAATCCCTGTGCGATATGGTCGAGGGGGAGACTTCCTTCGACGAGATACAGGAGAAGATTAAGGCGTTGAGGGTCGCCAACTCTTTTATTTGCGATGCCAATATGCAAATTATTCGCCTAAACGCTAAGGTTTCAGGTTTTTCCATTTTAGCTCGCAGGGCTCTGTGGCTAGAATCCTGGTTGGCAGACATGACTTCTAAGTCGAGGCTATTGTCCCTGCCATTTCAAGGAAAGATTCTGTTCGGTCCAGGCTTGGATGCGATCATATCCACGGTTACGGGAGGCAAGGGAGCTTTCCTACTGCAGGATAAGAAAGGGAAGCCTAAAGGAGCTACCTTTCGTCCCTTTCGGGGACAAGGCCCAGCGCCATCAACCCTCCACGAAAGCGGATCATTCCAAGGGTACTTGGAAGCCTTCTCAGTCTTGGAACAAGTCCAAGCAGCACAAGAAGCCCACCGAGATAAAATCGGCATGAAGGGGCGGCCCCCGACCGGTCTTCAGGCCAAGTAGGGGCCGGGGGCATATTGTCTCTCTTCTCTGAAGCATGGTTGCAGGACGTCCAGGACCCTTGGGTTCTGGAGGTTGTCTCCCAGGGTTACAGGATAGGGTTCAGGTCCCATCTGCCCAGGGGCAGATTCCTTCTGTCAAACCTGTCTTCAAGACCGGAAAAGAGAGATGCTTTTCTAGAATGTGTGATGGATCTCTCCTCTCTAGGCGTTATCGTACCAGTACCCCCAGCAGAAAGGGGTCTAGGGTAATATTTTTGTGGTTTCAAAGAAGGAGGGCACGTTCCGCCCGATTCTGGACCTAAATTGTTTAAACAAGTTTCTGACCTTTCCATTGTTCAAAATGGAAACGATCAGGTCTATTCTGCCCCTAGTTCAAGAGGGGCAGTTCATGACTACAATAGACTTGAAGGATGCTTGCCTTCATGTTCCAATTCACAGGGACCACTTCAAGTTCCTAAGATTTGTGTTCGTGGACCAACACTTCCAGTTTGTGGCGACGGCCCCGAGAGTCTTCACAAAGGTTCTTGGGGGTGCTACTTGCAGTGGCCAGATCCATGGGCATTGTGGTGGCGCCCTATTTGGACGTCATCTTAGTCCAGGTGCCGTCGTTCAGCCTTGTGGAGGATCATTCGAGGGCTCTCCTTGTCTTACTCCAATCTCACAGTTGGAAGATCAACTCAGGAAAGAGTTCCCTGGTTCCCAGCAACAGGGTGGAGTTCCTGGGTACGATAATAGACTCTATGTCAATGAAAATATTTCTCAAAGATCACCGACGCAGGAAGATTGCGTCCACCTGTCTTGCCCTTCAGTCCTCCTCAAGCCCCTCGGTGGCTCGTGTATGGAGGTGATCGGTCTCATGGTTTCCAGCATAAAATGTCATTCCATTCGCCAGGTTCCATCTTAGACCTCTTCAATTGTGCATGTTGAGACAGTGGAACGGTGATCATTCAGATCTATCACAGCAGATGTACATGGATGCTCGGACTCGGATCTCCCTCTCGTGGTGGATATGTCCAGAGCAACTGTCTATGGGGACATCCTTCTTGAGACCGTCCTGGGGGCGATTGTGACCATGGACTCGAGTCTGGCAGGATGGGGAGATGTTTGGGGTGCCAGGATGGCACCAGAAAATGGTCCCGAGAGGAGTCTCTCCTTCCGATAAATATTCTGCAACTCCGAGCAATCTACAATGCTCTGAAGGCATGGCCTCTTCTGGGGTCGTTCAGCGTCATCAGATTCCAGACCGACAACATTACCTTGGTGGCTTACATCAACCATCAGGGGGGTACGAGGAGCTCCCTAGCTATGAGGGAGGTATCTCGGATCTTGGAGTGGGCGGAGTCCCACAGCTGCTTGCTCTCAGTGATTCACATTCCAGGTGTGGACAACTGGGAAGCAGAGTTTCTCAGCAGGCAATCCTTCCATCTGGGGGAATGGTTTCTTCACCCAGAGGTGTTTGCGGAGATTTGTCTCAGGTGGGGAACGCCGGAGATAGACCTCATGGCGTCCAGACTCAATTGCAAGCTACCCCGATATGGGTCGAGGTCCAGGGATCCCCAGGCAGAGCTGGTAGATGCCTTGGCGGTACCTTGGGGGTTCAACCTAGCTTACATTTTTCCACTGTTACCACTTCTACCTCATGTAGTGGCACGCATCAAACAGGAGCGAGCTTTGGCTATTCTGATTGCTCCATCGTGGCCGCGGAGGACGTGGTTTGCGGATCTGGTCGGGATGTCATCTTCTCTGCCGTGGAGGTTACCCTGGCGCAGGGATCTGTTGGAACAGGGACCCTTTCAACATCAAAATCTCGATTCTCTGAGGCTGACTGCGTGAAGATTAAATGCCTAGTCTTGGCCAAGAGAGGCTTTTCGAAAAGTGTGATACTCTAATTCAGGCAAGGAAGCCAGTCACTCTTCGCATCTACCATAAGGTGAGGAGCCCTTACTTGTCCTGGTGTGAGAAGCATGGATATCCTTGGCATAAGATCAAGGTTTCCAGGATTCTGTCCTTTCTTCAAGATGGTTTGGAGAAGGGTCTTGTCGCTAGTTCCTTAAAGGGACAGATTTCGGCATTGTCAGTCTTGTTGCATAGGAGACTCGCTGAGCTCCCCAACATCCATTCCTTTGCTCAGGCTCTGTCTAGAATCAGGCCTGTCTTTAGACAGTCTGCTCCCCCATGGAGCTTAAATGTTGTCCTTAAGGTTTTGCAGAGGGTTCCGTTTGAGCCTATGCATTCCATTGACATTAAGATTCTGTCCTGGAAGGTTCTCTTCCTGCTGGCCATTGCATCGGCACGCAGAGTATCTGAGGTGGCTGCCTTGCAATGTGACCCGCCTTATCTATTTTTTTATGCGGATAAGGCTGTGCTTTGCACTGGTTTGGGGTTTCTTCCCAAGGTGGTTTCTAACCGTAACATCAATCAGGAAATAGTGGTTCCTTCTGGGGGATGAGGGAGGTGGGGGGAGGTATTTAAGCCTTTGGCTGGGGTGTCCTTGCCTCCTCCTGGTGGCCAAGTTCTTAATTCCCAACAGTAATGAATGAAGCTGTGGACTCTCCTCCCCTCGATGGAAATGAAATTATCAGGTACACATAATTTATGTTTTCCTTCCATAAGGCAGAAAGAGTCCACGACTTCATTCCTTACTGTTGGGAAAATACAACACCTGGCCACCAGGAGGAGGCAAAGACACCCCAGCCAAAGGCTTAAATATCCCTCTCACTTCCCCTATCCCCCAGTCATTCAGAAGATTTGGATAGTCCTGTATGGATATGTTCCCTTCAAGAAAGGACTGGAGTTTTAAGTAATCGTGTCAACCTCTCAGAGAGAGTATTGATGAAAGTTAGAGTCTGGAGGTGCAGAGAGTTTTTCTGCGAACCCATCCAGACTGTCGCTAACAGCTCCTGAGCAATCAGTGTTGACGAGTTTCACTGCCTGCTGCTACACACTCAAGTCCAAGTCAGAAGCACTGCTGCAAGTCTGTCACACTTGAGCGATAGTGCCTCTTCCACAGCATGGCTAAGACTGTTTTTATATATACATTTTAAAATGCTATACAGGGTCACAGTGTGGCTCCTTTATACCTCGATAGGATCAAGGGTTAATATCTCCTTCAGGGAGATTATTTGAACAGTTTGGGGATTTATATCTGCTAAATGTGAGAATTTGTTTAGGCTCATATGCTTTGTGTGTTTGACTTGGAGCAAACAGGTTTCACTTTCGTTTTTGAAGTGTTGCACAGCTCATAACAGCTTGGCACGCTTTTTCATAGCAGGAGAAGTCCTGTCTTACCTACCACGTGACCGGGTGCAGTCGCTTTCATTTCCTAAGGTCCTGCTGCCAACATCACTCCTGAGGAGTGCGTTTTTACTGTTAGCTGTCTGGGTCTAGGAGGTGGTGAGTGCCCCAGCCATTGGGAGTATTAAGGTGCCGTTTTTTCAATAAAAGCGTTTCTTTTTGATTGTCCTTCTGTGGGTATATACAAAGCTATGGAGGACTCTGATACTACATTAGAAGGTTCTGCTCCTTCTGTACCGATTAATAATTCCTGTTTATATTTTGAGGAAGCTGTGGTTTGCCCACCTACTCAATTTTGTTCCATTTGCCTAAACACTGTTCTAAAGTCTAAGGAAAGAGGCAAGCCTGCTAATACTCATAGCGCTATTAGCCCTTCTGAGCCATCTACTTCTCAGGAATCTGGGTCCCGAGAAATTACTACCCTCTCTCTACATTACCCGCTCCACATGCAGTTTCCTGCAGCTCAACTAATCCTCCATCTGGAGGGGGCTTCTTTCCAGCTGACTTTACCACACAGTTATAATCGGCGGTGTCTGCGGCCCTGAGTGCCTTGCCTCGCTTTAACAAACGCAAGAGAAAGGTTAAACATAGTTCTCCTGACCTAGAGTCATATAAATATTTGTTGGATTTAGCTACTATATCCCAGCTATCCGATGATGAGTTAACCTCTGTAGCTTCAGGAGGTGAACTTTCAGAGACTTCAGTTACTAAACCTCCTTCAGCGGAGGAACCCTCCTTTAAAATTGAGCATCTGCGTTTTTTTTATTAAAGGAGGTTCTGTCTACTCTAGCGGTTCCAGAGGCTACACTCCCTGTCTAATTTAGATCCCTAAATTAGACAGGGTTTACAAAGATAGGAAGGTCCCTCTGAGTTTTCCTGTGCCAGTTAAGATGGCGAACATTATTAGTAACCAATGGGAAAGAGTAAGAACTTATTTTTCCCCCTCGTCTACTTTTAAAAAATGATTCCTGGTCCTTGACTCTCAATTAGATTTGTGAGGCTCCATTCCTAAGGTTGGATGGCGCTATATCTACGCTGGCTAAGCGTACTACTATCCCTCTGGAGGATAATTCTTTTAGAGAGCCTATGGATAAGAAAATAGAAACTTTTTTTCAACATACAGGGGTTTTTTTTCAACCAGCGGCAGCTGTAGCCACGGTTGCTGGAGCAGCTACCTACTGGTGCGACACTCTGTCAGAGCTCATTTTTTTCAGATGTTTGGTTCCACGATGTACAGGACCCTTGGGTCCTGGAGGTTGTATCTCAGAGATACAGGATAGGATTCAAGTCTCAGCCGCCCAGGGCAGATTCCTACTCTCCAAGACCAGAAAAGAGGGCTTCTTAGGTTGCGTACGGGATTTCTCTTCTCTAGGAGTAATTGTCCCGGTACCTACAGCAGAAAGAGGTTTGGTGTTTTATTCAAACGTTTTCGTGGTTCCAAAGAAGGAGGGAACTTTTCGTCCAATTCTGGACCTAAAATGCCTACACAAGTTTCTGAGTGTTCCCTCTTTCAAGATGACAATACAGTCGATCCTTCCTCTGGTTCAGGAAGAACAGTTAATGACCACAATAGACCTGAAGGATGCATACCTTCACGTCCTGATTTACAGAGAACTTTTTCAGTTCCTGAGGTTTCCTTTTCTGGACCAGCACTTCCAGTTCATAGCTCTTCTATTTGGCCTAGCTACTGCTCCAATGATATTTACAAAGGTTCTGGGGGCTCTTCTAGCCGTTGCCAGAACACAAGGTATCGCCGTAGCACCTTACCTGGACGATATCTTTTTACAGGCACCATCTTTTCGTCTAGCGGAAGAACATTCAGAATCCCTTCTCATTCTTTTTTGTTTACATGGATGGAAGATAAATTTGGAAAAGAGTTCTCTTACTCAAAGTACAAGGGTGAATTTCCTGGGAACTATAGTAGACTCCATATCCATGAGAATATTCCTCACAGATCAAAGACGTTGCAAGCTAACTTCTGCATCTCTTGCCCTCCAGGCCTCCTCGAGACCCTCAGTGGCTCAGTGTATGGAGGTTATCGGACTCATGGTGTCCTGCATGGACATCATTCCTTTTGCCAGATTCCATCTCAGACCCTTACAACTATATATGGTGAGACAATGGAATGGCGACCATTCAGATCTGTCTCAACAGATTGGGCTGGACAACCTGTCGAGAGACTCGCTCTCCTTGTGGCTTTGTCCAGATCATCTGTCCCAAGGCACATGCTTTTTGAGACAGTCCTGGGAGATTGTGACTACGTACACAAGCCTTTCCGGCTGGGGAGCCATTTGGGCTGCCAAGAAGGCACAAGGTCTGTGGACTCAGGAGGAGTCCTCCCTTCTGATCAATATTTTCGAACTCCGGCAATCTTTAATGCCTTGAAGGCTTGGCTCCTTCTGGGTTTGTCCCAGTTCATCAGATTCCAATCAGACAATATAACCTCAGTTGCCTATATCAACCATCAAGGGGAAATGAGAAGTTCATTGGCGATGAGAGAAGTATCTCAGATACTAGAGTGGGCGGAGACTCACATATGTACGCTGTCAGTGATGCACATTCTGGGTGTGGACAACTGGGAAGCGGACTTCCTCAGCAGGCAATCCTTTCACACAGGGTAATGGTCTTTTCACCCCGAGGTGTTTGCAGAGATATGCAGCTAGTGAGGGACAACCAGAGATTGATCTCATGACATCCCGCCTCAATACCAAGCTACTCAGGTACGGGTCGAGGTCAAGGGATCCTCAGGCGGAATTGATAGATGCCCCATCAATAACATGGAGGTTCAGTCTCTTATATCTTTTTCCTCCATTACCGCTTCTCCCATGTGTGGTGGCTCGCATCAAGCAGGAGCAAGCATCTGCGATTCTGATTGGTTCTTCGTGGTCGCAAAGGACTTGGTTTGCGGATCTGGTGGGGATGTCCTCATCTCCTCAGCGGAGGTTACCTTGTCACAGAAATCTAGTTTCTCTGAGGCTGACTGCGTGGAGATTGAACGCTTAGTCATAGCCAAAATAAGGTTCTCTGAGAGTGTTATAGACACTCTCTGGTTCAAGCTCGTAAGACAGTTACTCATTGTATCTACCATAAAGTGTGGAGGACTTGTACTGGTGTGAAGAGCGTGGCTTTTCCTGGCATAAGGTTAACGTTGCCAGAATTTTAGCTTTCCTCCAGGATGGATTGGAGTAGGGCCTATCTGCTATTTCCCTGAAGGGACAGATATCGTCCCTGTTGGTGTTACCTCACAAAAGGTTTGTTGAGCTAACTGGATGTGCAGTTCTTTGTTAATGCTCTGGCTAGGATCAGACCCGTATTTAGATCTGGGGCTCCGCTTTGGAGCCTTAATCTTGTTCTTAGTGTTTTGCAGCAGGCTCCGTTTGAGCCTATGCATATGGTTGACATTAAATTGTTATCTTGGAAGGTTCCTTTTTTGTTGGCTATTGCCTCTGAGTGCAGTTTTTGAGATTTCTGCTTTGCAATGTGATCCCCCTTTTCTGTTTTTTCATGCTGATAAGGCGGTTTTACGCACTAAACTAGGGTTCCTCCCAAAGGTGGTGTCGAATCGTAACATTAATCAAGAAATTGTTGTTCCTTCCTTGTGTCCTAATCCTTCTGCAAAGGAACGTTTGCTTCACAATCTAGATGTGATTTGTGCCTTGAAGTTCTATCTTCAGGCTACTAAGGAATTCCAACAATCTTCCTCTTTGTTTGTCATTTATGCAGGGAGCGTAAGGGGCAGAAGGCTACTACGATTTCTCTATCTTTCTGGTTGAGGAGTGTCATCTGCTTAGCTTATGAGACAGCAGGACGACAGCCTCCTGAGAGGATAACGGCTCATTCCCCTAGAGCAGTGGCTTCCACTTGGGCTTTTAAGAACGAAGCCTCAATGGATCAGATTTTTAAGGCGGCTACCTGGTCCTCCTTACACACTTTTTCCAAATTTTACAAGTTTGATGTGTTTGCTTCGGCTGAATCAGCTTTCGGGAGAAAAGTTTTGCAGGCTGTGGTGCCCACAGAATAGGGTCTGCCTCTTTTTTTCTGTTCCCTCCCGTTATTCATTCAGTGTCCTCTGGAGCTTGGGTATAGTTTTCCCAACAGTAAGGAATGAAGTTGTGGACTCTCCCTGCCTTATGAAAGGAAAACATAATGTATGCTTGCCATATAAATTCCCTTCCTTCCTGACAGGGAGAGTCCACGACTCCACCCGTAATTTATTTTTTTGATGGACGGCTCCCTTTTTATATTATTTTTTGAGTCACCTTTTATAACCCTAATGTTTCTCCTACTTTTTCTTGTTCCCTCTGCAGAATGACTGGGGGATGGGGGAAGTGGAAGGGATATTTAAGCCTTTGGCTGTGGTGTCTTTGTCTCCTCCTGGTGGCCAGGTGTATTTTTCCAACAGTTAGGAATGAAGTCGTGGACTCTCCCTGCCAGGAAGGAAAGGAATTTATCTGGTAAATTAACTTATTAAAGGGACACTGAACCCAAATTTTTTCTTTTGGGATTCAGATAGAGCATGCAATTTTAAACAACTTTCTAATTTACTCCTATTATCAAATTGTCTTCATTCTCTTGGTATCTTTATTTGAAATGCAAGAATGTAAGTTTAGATGCCGGCCCATTTCTGGTGAACAACCTGGGTTGTTCTTACTGATTGGTGGATAAATGCATGCACCAATAAAAAAGTGCTTTCCATGGTCCTGAACCAAAAAAATAGCTTAGATGCCTTATTTTTGAAATAAAGAAAGCAGGAGAACGAAGAAAAATTGATAATAGGAGTAAATTAGAAAGTTGCTTAAAATCGCATGCTCTGTCTGAATCACGAAAGAAAAATTTGGGTTCAGTGTCCCTTTAAGTGCCCCACTTTGCAAGTGTTGTGGTGTCAAAAATAAATTACTGTAGTCAGATTCCTTTGAATTTTGTTTAAAGGTAAAATAAATCTGAACAATATGAGATGTTTCAGGAAACTTTTTTTTTAAAGGAGTCGCATTTTCTTTGCTATTTATTAAAGGGACATGAAACTCCAAATTATTGGTTGTATTCCGACAGAGCACACAGTTTTAAAAAACGTTTTCCAAAGTACTTCTATTACCAAATTTGCCTCATTCCCCATGGTGGTATTTGTTGAAGAAATACATAGGTCTGTGTCTAGAGCACTACATGGCAGGAAATGGTGCTGCCACCTAGTGCCATATAGTGCTCTTTAGCTCACATCCCTGCTTTATCCGCAAAAGATACCAAGAGAACCAAGAGAATTTGATAATAGAAGTAAATTAGAAAGTTGTTTACATTTGCATGCTCTATCTGAATTGCAAAAGATAAATTTGGGGTTTCATGTCCCTTTATGTAATTCTTAAAGGGATGTTTCTTAAACCTATACGCTCCCTGTATGTGGGTTAATCAAAGTATCTGAATCCAATTTATTAATTTGCTCTCAAATCAGTGGATCAGCTCTGTCAGATTTGAGCCAGGTTTGGACACGCTTGGTAAAAAAAAATAATACAATAACTTTTGTTCTGTTTTTATTACAATTTTATGTATTTTTATTACCTTATTCTGCAGTGTTTATTTTATGGCCTTGTATCTCATTTTGTTCTAGAGTTGAGAGTCTTCAGTTTCACTATGACCTTGAGGCTTGTCACCTTGGCTGCTTAATGGACGTTGGTGAAATCCGAATGCGTCGGAGACTCTGGCAACAGAACTTGAACTGTGAATTGCAGGAAATCACGTTGCTGCTCATTGTTGACATATTTAGGTAGGAAAAGGGGAAAAAAACATATTGTATGGGATGCTGTGCATTTGTCTAAATCTATGTCGTACTATCAGTGCACCATTACAGTTTCCAAAACTACTTTAGTCTTTCTGGGGGCTTAGAATATGAGGTGTCCATAGCCATTCATGTAAAATTTGTAGCCTTCAAATGGAACCTCGAAATGCCCCTCTACCGTTAAAGTGTTAGAGCCTTTTATTCCTGCTCTATTGCTTTGTTTAACTGGGAATTTAACCCCTTTGCAAGAGCTAAAGTCGGCTCCAGAGCAGCACTATTGGGGGTAACCTGATCACAAATAGTGAGCAAATGACAAGAGGCATATTTTTGTAAACACCAATCACCTTTAGCTCCCATTAGTCCATGGTGGCTCTTGAGCCTATCTAGGTATGCATTTCAACAGAGGAGTGCAAGAGAACTAAATATATTTTATAATAAAAGTAAAAAGTTAAAATCGTGTGCTATATCTGGACCATGAAAGGTTAATCTCAACTTTCATGTCCCTTTAAATATTAATGCTGGACCACCCAGTCAGTCTCCAAGGCCTCAGTTACTGAATTCTTCCTCCATTTATATCACTTTACTCCCAGTGAGGAGCTTTTGTGCAAATATTGTTTGAACCTCTTGTCCATATTAAGTTAGGAAAATGCCGTCTGCTTTAGTTTGGAAATACACTTTCAACCTCTCTGTTCTGGTGACAACACTTTTTTTACTTCCTTTTTCAGAAAGTTTCCAGGAAAATGTAAGCAGAACAAAGTAAACGATTGAGAGACTTTGTTGTTGTTGGGTGGGGGGGAAGCATATTTCCCCCCCCCCCCAGATAAGCCTGATTCTTTCTGTTTTCTAGCATAACAGTAGTGACACCTGAACATACTTTTTTAGCCAGGAGCAGTGTCTTTCAGGGTTACAATACTGCCGGTGTTCTAAAATAATCCGTCTACCATAGGAATGTGTCCACCACGTCACTTCTGGTGACATGTAATCAGCTGCTGGAGGTTTGTGGCACTCACTGCGCATGCGCTAGAGGCCCAACCTTCTACAAACAGCTGATTTACACGGGTCGAGGAATTATATGGCACGCGCACTTTACTGGTTGCAAAATCAGACTGAACAAGCTGTCTGTCATTGGACTTTGTAACCAGAAAGGCTCGCAGAATCTGTACACCACCACACAATGGTCAACAGTCTGGACAACTTTTACTAGTTCAAGGCGTGATAGTTTTACATACTTTTGTCGAACAGAATCGTTTTTAATAAAGTTATAATTGGTGGCTTATGACAGTTGTACTAATGACTTATCTAGCAGTGCTTGCACACAGAGAGCTCATAATACAACTATATATGATTGTGCATTTTGGCTACTTAGTTGTATAGGCTAATGGTAACATTTGATTGCAGCTGTGTTTTTTCATTCATATTTATAAATAGCTAATATGTGAACTCACGTGGTTAAAATCTAAGTGCATTGCTTGATATTGGAAACTATAGAACAATGTGATGTTTATTAAAAAACCTTTAGGACCCATTTAGGGAATATAAGAAAGAAAAGCATAAATGTTCTGACTCGTTAGATCGTGTAATGTTTAATTGAGGACAATTCTCTATAAAATTAGGGGATGTTCTTATAACTATGACACTTTAATTGAAATCACATTGGACTTTATTGGAGTTACAGCATGTCAGTGCATAAAGAACAATTGATTCTGTATAGGATCAGATTTACAAGATTAAAAGTGACACAAAAGTCACAGTTTTTCTCATGCCTTTGATGCTATAGGATGTGACACCTAATTTTACAGTGCAAATGCAACCCTATGGCAGGAAAGAGCATCTAACCTCTTGAAATGTAGATCATATGATACCAGATACATACAGGAAATATTTGCACTCATTTTTACATTTGAATTCTTATTAATAGCTAATAGTGACCTTATTTAACATGGTGTATGTACTGCTACTGTGCTGCTATTATTTAGAGTAAGATTTCATCTTACTCAAGTGAAAAGGTAGTGTGTAGCTTGTCACATTTTATGTCCCACACTCAAATGGTTGGGATACTTTGTTCACAGACAGAATACAGCTCCACCCTCCTGCAGTTGACACCTTAGATATTTAGTTTATCCACCCAAAAAGGATGTGCACAGTGGCAAGTGAGGTATTGCTGGCCACAAAAGTTAAATAAATAAATATTTAGAAGTACTGAAAAACATTAATATATTTTTATATATATATATATATATATATATATATATATATATATATATATATATATATAAAAATATAATATATATATATATATATATATATATATATATATATATATATATATATATATATATATATATATATATTTTATAACGGCCATGGTTGTTTCTGGTCTCACAGAAAACAAGCTAAAGAATATAGAAAAGTGTTGTCATCAAGGTAAGGCGAGACAGGACTTTCTGTGGAAGACAATGCTACATTATTATGTACATGACTTCTGTCAGGACAAGTTATACCACAACAAAGATGGAGGCTCGCCCACTTTTCATGTATTCTATTCCTGGTTTCACAGACTCTTTCCCCTGCCCACGCGGCAAGCACCACGTGTGCTATCACGGCTTTGCCGGTGTTCTAAAATAATCCGTCTACCATAGGAATGTGTCCACCACGTCACTTCCAGTGACGTGTAATCAGCTGCTGGAGGTTTGTGGCGCTCACTGCGCATGCGCTAGAGGCCCAACCTCCTACAAACAGCTGATTTACACGGGTCGAGGATATATATGCCACCACATTCCTGAGCGCACGTTACTGTTTGTAAATTTTAGCCAATCAGTGTTGACTCCCAGGTAACTCGCGGGAGTGAGCACAATGTTATCCATATGGAACATATGAACTAGTACTGTCTTGCTGTAAAAAACTGTCAAAATGCACTGAGATAAGAGGCGGTCTTCAAGGGCTTAGAAATTAGCAAATGAGCTTACCTAGGTTTCGCTTTCAACAAAGAATTCCAAAAGAACAAAGAAAATGTTATGGTAAGAGTAAACTGGAAAGTTGTTTGAAAGTGCATGCCCTATCTGAATCATGAAAGTTTAATTTTGACTTGACTGTCCCTGATTATTTATGATTCTTGCTTTTGAAATAAAAATGTTTGCTTTAAAATTGTGCTTGTCTCGCGCTCTTTAGACAGGTCAAAAAGCTAATTCTGTAACCCAAGTATGCTGCAAATTGCCTGTACCGTTGCCTATCTTATCCTTCTTGATTTTTGGCTAATTAGGTCTAACAGTTTTGCTTTCCTCTAAGCAGTTGCTGTGTAGTAAATGAAGATAAGCACTTTTTTTTATATATATACAGCAAAAGCAAGTGAAAGAAAGAAATCCTTTTGATTATTAATATCCCATAAATATCTATTGTATTGCATTTTCTTTGCAAGGAATATCTTGAAACCCAAGGCCCTGAAAAAAAACCTAAGACTGATTGCAGATAGAAACCTGTATTGCAAGAGAAACTGTGACCCTGTGTACTTATTTTGCATATAACAGCTATTTTTTGTTTCCTTTTAATTGTTTTTTAGAGATGTAAAAGGGCACCTGAATTATGAACACCGGGTATTTAATAGTGAGGAATTTCTAAAAACCAGAGCTCCAGGAGACCAGCCGTTTTACAAGAAGGTCATTTAAAAAAAAAAAAATTCTGTTAACTTTTTTAAAACACCAAGTTCCCATTCAGTAATTTGTTGTAACCCGTGTCTATCCAAATGTTCTCCCCAGGACCTATTTAATGGGCACACAAACCGGGTGATTTTACTGACCACTCAGCTAAAATTTACACCAATATTATGCTAAAAATAATTTTTTCAGTGTTTTGGTAGAAATTATCATTACATCAATTTGTTAAATTAAGCAATACATTTTTATTTTAGATAGTTTAAATATTGTTTATAAATAACAAAAAAAATGTATAATGAAAACTGCACCCAAACTGGCTGGAAAACGTTTCTGTGGAGAACACTTGAGTATGGTGTTTTAGCTAAAATGTTATTTACAGTATATTGTCTTCTTATTTTGCAATAGGCAATAGAGTGTAATAGGTAATACAGAGTATAAATGTAGCGACATTACCTGTAAGACTTGTGATTATTTGGTTATATCAGATACTTTTAATTAATGTGTCATAGGCAAGTCTTGCTCTACAAAACTTGTATGTGTAGTATATCTCATTAGCTGTATAGCACTTAAGAGATTGGGACGACCACCAGGGAGGTTAGCGCAAAGATTAAAGGGACATTCCCATCAAAATTGAAATGCACATAGATAAATTACATTGGCATAAAACACATTTACAATATAGATGTATTGGCAAAAATGCTTCTAGAAAAAGTTATTACTGTGTTAGTGTTGGCATTTTTCTCTGCACGTGCATGTGAGGCATAGCTAGATATTCTCAGTGCACCAGCATTTTAAATGCTGCAGCTGCTCAGTGGGGCTTGTATCATGTCAGCATTGATGCATATTAAGTAATTACCAGATGATACAAGCAGCAAAGGCTCACTGAGCAAGTGCTGTGTTTAAAATACTGCTGCACGGAGCATACTTAAGTACACTCTTGAAACAGATATAGCTTTTACTAGAAGCGTTTTTGCTAATATATGTATTCACACGTGTGCATTTCAATTTTGGTTGGTATGTCCCTTTAAAGAACATACTCAGAATATCTAGGGTGATCGTTGCTTTGAACATTTTAAGCAACTTTTTGGAATTTTTTGATGCTAAAGGGACAGTTTACGCAAAAAAATTCTCCCCTTTAATTTGTTCCCAATGATCCACTTTACCTGCTGGAATGTATTAAATTGTTTACAAGTATTTCCTTTACCCTTATATTGGCATTTGAAATAGTTAATTTAGCCTGTGCTATCCCCACCTATTCTGAAAGTTTTTGGCCTTAGGTCCAAGCTATAGATAAGCTGTGTAAACACAGCCAGCAGAAGAAATTACACTCCCAGTGGGGAAAAAGATAAGGTAATAAAATGTTAATTTTCCATTGTTCGCTCCACATATTGGCCTTTGGTTTATGGACAGATATAAGATAAAGAAGCAGGTATATGTACACAATGTGATAAAGTAATGAAATCCAATTATGCCTACAAGCTCAACCCATTTTATTAGGTGATGGCTGCAAAACATAAAATCAGCTATTGCATATACACAAATAAACCTTAAAAAGCAAATTCCCATACATTTTATACTCTGCAGTTGGTAAAAAAGTGATTGAAAACACAGTAAGGGAAAAACAATTTTACAGAATACTGTCCCTTTAAGATATAGAAAAAAATGTATTGTCTTGGAATTCCAGAGCCTTTAGAGATGTGACCCTGTTGTTTTAAAGGGGCATGGATGGAAAATATACCATGCCCTCTTCACCTATACAAAGGTGACTTATGAATCTGTTTCCTGGAATGCACAGAACTGGATTCTCTGTCACCTGACTTTATATGTAACTGTAGATGTAGGCTATGAGTTTAATTCATTGTAGATAAATAAATGGAATGTTATGTCTGTTTTTTACAGGTGTTGGACACGTATATGTTTCATTCATTTCTGAAAGCCCGTCTCAACAAAAAGATGGATGCGTTTACTCGAGTTGAGTTGAACACCACTTCAACAGAGTCAGATGGGTAATTTTTGTAGAGAACTAGACAGAATTCCCTGTTTAAATGTCACTCACAAAAAGTAAGCAAGCCCTGGTGCTCAATATTGCCTTAAATTTCAAAAATCCTACAATGCAGTGTTGGTCACATAGGAGAGTACACTCGGTGAGCAGTGCAGCTCAAGACAGAAAAGTTCCATTAACGATCAAAGTTCCTATATCAGTTAAGGATCACACACACTTACCCCATTTGGAACGTAGTCAAAACACTCACTTGACCAAGATCCTGGAATAGGTGCCAATAAGGAAATCCGAACGTCATATGCGAACCACAGCTCCGGTGTGTAATTACTCACAGACCGAACCTTGTTCCCATGCGGCTACTTCCTGCACCGGTGTTTCTCCTCGAGTGTGGAGTGTGACGTCACTAATAGGGGGTGTGTGAGTATCGCATGAGTCTGCTCCAATCAGCTTTTCCAGCTCTTTAACTCTCCAAAGTGCTGTATGTACAGTGAAGGCTTGTCGCACCAGGTAGAGGTTGCTGAGACTCTTTGCAGAAAAGCGGACTCCTTGTAGTCCGAAATAATAATGAACAAAGACGAATGTAGAGTCTCTTAATAAGTTAAAACATCCAAAGACTTTATTTGTTGTACACGGATATAATCCAATAACACCAGCACAGAAACAGGAGACAGCTGGTCCTGCTAGTTTCGGCGTGGTGCCGTAATCATCATGGTGCAAACCCACAGAGATTTCTTATTATTGGGAGTGTGGGATAAACACTAGTTATACACCTCCTAGATGTGCTTATTCTACCTCCCCTTACCTCCTTCTTTAAACAGATCACATGTATTTAATATAAAGCAAGCTGTGTATTTAGATCTGTTCTAGGATAGAATGCAACAAAGTTCAGAATAAAATAGTTGCATTATACAGTACATTGGGAATAAATGATCTTTATCTACTAAATAGATGTATACCAGTTTGCATTCCTTAAAGGGGCATAAAGCTTTTTGTGCATAAATACCTGCATTGAAATACTAAATTGTGAAAGATTTATATAGAAACTAAATGGTTTAAAAACATTAAAAAGTGTTAGTTAACCATTTGCAACACCATTTATAAGCCCCGGTGAGTATGTTCATCTTACCTACCTTTATTTTAACCATTTAGGGCTTGCTGTAAATGGGTTTGTTTGTGTGTATTTATGCATATATAGCCGTATCACTTTGCTATAAATTTGCTATTGTCTATCTTTTAAACGGCACGAATTCTGTAGTTGACAGTTCCTTTAATGTAACACAGTGGTTTGTTAGGTTATGCGCACGGCATATAGGATAGTGACTGTGTGTTACTGACGTTGGCTAAACTAGATTATGTTATAGGGTTGGAGCGAAGAGATTTGTCCTGCTTACATGGGCTATCTTATTATATTGTTGCGCATTGACTGTAGTCGTATGTTAGTATCTGCCCGCTTAGAGCGCAGGGTAAATAAAGCGGTTAATTCAATTTTTCCTTTATTTTGTACAATTAAAAAATGTGTGTTTTTTTAAAACGTATTAGTTTTTTGGAGATTCCTGCTTAAAGTGTGTTGCATCTGTATTTGTTTTAACCCATAGACTGCTAAAAAAATGCTGATGAGTCATATGCTGCTCCTTTTGTGACCGTTAAAGTGTTAGTTTATTCATCAAAGATCTATTCATCTTTTTTGTGTCATAATCTGCACTTTGTTTTCTTAGACGGATAAGTTTGCTGTTTGACATCCCAAGAAGAAGAGGCACTGATAAAATGAACCGATTCCGACCAGAGCACATGTTTAGTAAGAAGTTGGTGATAAGTTTGCCAAACCTGGCCGATACGAAGATGACTGATGTTCCCTCGAGGCAGTTGTCTCTGAGAAAAATTGATCAAGATAATGGTGGGTATAAATAAAGCCTCTGTTGTATCTAATTGTGGTGTTAATCTTAAAACTGAATTCCCCATAAATATGTCATTAGTATCTGTAGCATAAAGAAAAGGTTGTAATGTACTATTATTTATTTTGTTCACCTTTCCTATAATATAAAGGTTCATAAAGCCCATAATCTGTCTTTAGTGATTCAGAATAGAGAATATTATTTGGGGGTTGAGTGTGTTCATTTAGCTTTTCATTCTGTAGCGGATATTATTTGGAGGATGGGGTTTGTGTGAAGACGAATGGGTAAACATTATTTCCCCAATTTCTCTGATTATGAAAGTTGAATTATTTAAACATTCATGCTTATAAAATATTCTAAGACTTAAATGCTGGGATTCTTTTGTATTAACTTTTCAAATTACTTCTATTATAAAATTGGCTTTATACTTTTGGTAGCCTTTGTTGAAAGGTAAACCTAGGTATGCTCAGGAGTAGTAATGCACCTCTGGGAGCTAGCTGCTAATTGGTGACTGCACGCATATACCACTTGTCATTGGCTTTCTTGATGTGTTCGCTAGCTTCCAGTGTTCCATTGCTGCTCCCAGTCCTATCCTCCAACAAAGGATACCAAGAACAGTATTCTCCTCGGGAGGAGGTGGTTGGCAGCATGAGGTAGCCAGCTGGGAGCAGTGTAATACTTAGCAATATTATAACAATTTCTCTTTGTACATTTTATTTAAAACATACTCTAATTGCATAATTTTACATAAATTGATTTAATTGATAATGTGCGCCTCAAACTTTAAAAAAATATATATTTTTGCTTAATATTGGCTTCAATTTTAGCCTTGTGGTCAGTAAACTCAGCCGGGTGGTGTGACCATTAAGGGCCAGAAAACGAATGGCACGCTAAGTTACGTGCAAGCAAAAAGGAGTTTATTGTGGGTGTTTGCGGGCATCGGGTTTACCACTCGTATTACAAGTTGAAAGTAAATGTGAATGCATGAGCGGAATCGCGATTTACACTAAAATGGTGACCGCGTCCTCCAAATTAGCAGCTAGCTCCCAGCTCCTGAGCCTACCTAGGTATGCTTTTCATCAAAGGATACCAAAAAACAAAGCAAATTAGACAAATATAAGTAAATTGTAAAGTTGTGTAAAGGAATAGTCTAGTCAAAATTAAACTGATTCAGACAGAGCATGCAATTTTAAGCATTTTTCTAATTTACTCATTCTCTTGCTATCTTTATTTGAATGCAAGCATAGGAGCCGTCCCATTTTTGGTTGAACACCAGGGTAGCGCTTGCTGATTGGTGACTACATTTAGACACCTATCAGAAAGTGCTACCCAGGTGCTTAACCAAAAATGGTCCGGCTCCTATGCTTACACGCTTGCTTTTTCAAATAAAGATAAGAAGAGAAGGAAGAAAAATTGATAATAGGAGTAAATTAGAAAGTTGCTTAAAATTGTCTGCTCTATCTGAATCATGAAAGTTTAATTTTGACTAGGATATCCCTTTAAAATTGTATTCTCTGAATCATGAAAGATACATTTTGGGTTGATAAGTGCAGGAGCACTTATATCTGTCCCTATTAGACCAAAGCAAAGGCCACTTATCAAGGTTTACATATAAAAAGATGCAAATTTTGCATATTTGTTATAATTTTATTTAAAGTGAAAGTAATTCCTAGCGTTTTACAAACGCTAGGATTAACTTTTGAAACAAATAAAGGGGAGTTTCATTCATGAAGTATAAGATACTTCATGTAGAAAGCTCCTTTATTTGTTTTAACTGATCGCCGTTCTTAGCTGCTACAGCTAATAGCCGTGCGGTACCAATAGCCGTGCGGTAAATCCGGTTCCCATGGGCGGTTTAGAAATGAATGGCTGTGTGTTGAGTTATTTTGAGGGGACAGCAAATTTACTAATACAGCATTTTGTGGAGCTGAAGTTCAACCTCCAAGGATTTTTAAACAGTGATGTAATCATTGTGAGATTGCGAGAAAAGTGACTGGCACCATTTTGTTATGCTTTGTTCAATCTGTTTACAGCATTACAGTGCAATCTGTGTCTCAGTGCTATTGTCTGGCAAATTTTACTACAGAAATTGTCACTATTTTCCAGGTGCAGAATTTATTGAATACTAATTGAATACTGTGCTAGTGTTAAACTAAATGTAGCACTATTGCACCGCTAATATATGTTCGTTCAAACATGTTTTCAAGCCTCTCAGTGAGAGCATGGATGAAAGAGTCCGGAGATGCAGGGGGAGTCTTTCTGCGAAACCATCCCGACTCATATTAACAGCTCCACAAGCATACAGCGCTGACAAGTTTTGCTGCCTGCTTTCTTCTCTCAAGTCCATGGCAGAAGCGATGCTACTATCTGTCACACTTGAAGGGCCGTGTTCCTGTTCCATGGCGTAGATTCCGGTATGATCGTTTCATTTTACTTTCGTCATGAATGTATTGTATTTCAACTGTTTATCCGAGCGGCTACCACCTTGCGGATTAACTTTGACACAGGGTCTCAGTGAGGCTCCTTTTGTATCTTGGAATCAAGGGTTAATATTTCCTGAGAGGGGTTATTGAACAGGGGGGTTTTCAATCATGTTTGTCATGTGATTCTGTCTGCTACTGTGTAGTGATACTTAGGCTCATGGCTCCATTTCCGCATTCCTGACCGTGTGGCGACGGAGAAATTCTGGTCCGCTGGTGTCTGGTTCATAGGAGGTGGTGAGTGTCCCAGCCATTGGGGGTGTAAGGTGCCGTTTAGATTTTTCTGATTGGTCCATTTTTTATTCAATATCCCAGTTATGGAGGATTCTGACTTTTTTGAGACGGATGTCTCTGATTCAGATTCTACTACTTGCGAAGAATATGAATTGGCCCGGGTGATACACGCCCATCAGTTATGTTCCGAATGCCGTTTTAGAGTGCTCCGTTCCTTGGGATCGGGGAATCGGGCCCGCTGAGCCATCTGCCTCTGGGGATTCTATTTCCCACAAGGCGAGTTCCCTACCACCAACTCTTAGTACGCATGCAGGTAACCTAAACGCTGCTTATACTTCTATGGAGAGTGGCCTGTTTCCACTGGAGGTTACGACACAGTTCCGCATGGCCATATCTTTGGTGCTGGCGCATCTGCACCTCCCGGGAGTGTGCTTACGATATTGTCCGTGTTCCGTTAACCGGGGCTCGTCAGGCGTGGGATCGCCTGGTCCAGTTCAGCCCTCCGGGGGAGCGACTGCCTCTGAGGCTTCAGGGGGTCAACTTTTGGGGCCGTGTCTTTATTTGTCCCAGAGGAGGTATGTTGCGCTTTTCTTTATAGACTGGCGCGCCTTCGTGTTCTACTAAGATCCCACTCTTAATGGGGCTGGGAATTCTCAGTCTTAATCTTCGCATGGCTTGCATGATTAGACATAAGGGGATGAAGTAATCTTCTTATAGTCTTTGTTATTTGAGTATCCTTTTCCAGTTCTGAGTTTGGAAGACTCGGATCCCTGTTGGGCTGGTCCTGCGGGTGTGTCCGTTCTTCATGGGCGATAACCTACAGGTTGCCTTATCTTTTTATTATCTTTTATTTTAATCCAGTGAGGATGGATTATATTTGGTTTAAAGCTCATGTTGTTGTAATATTTCCTCTGGGAACTTTCTTCTCTGGAATTGATACTCGCGATTTTGTGGGTCTACCGCCACAATGCCCTGAATGCACAATCGATCTCAGAAGTTAAGCATGGCCAGGCCTGGTCAGTACCTGGATGGGAGCCCGCCTGGGAACACCAGGTGCGGTAGGCTTATCGCACTGTTTACTTTTAAAAAAGTTTGTTCAAGAGTGAGGACGTGTTAGTCCTATGTTTGTCTGTCTGTTGTTTTCCTCCATATTAGGGGGAGACTCCATGTGGCTTTGACAGTGCTGGGGCCCTTGGGTCCTGACTGGGTACAAATCCTTCTGTCTTTGAGGCCTAGTTCAGACACGTGGCGCCTTTTATACCTGGCTGGTCCGGTAAGGGGGCCGAGTGCTCACACTATAATTTGTGTTGTTTTCCTTGTTTTTATTTTACAAGTTTTAGGCATCCTGAGATGACTTGATGGTCCATGGTTTGCCTAGGGGCATGGGAGATTGAGTTCACTCCTCATTAGCCTTTCAGTCTAGTCGGCCGGGACTCCGTTGAGATCCACTGCGACATACATCAGCTGGTTTCCGATTTTGCGGGAACTAGAGTGTTTCCTTCCTATAGTGGGTTGGAGGTTTAGAGGATCTAGGTCCTTCATTCTGTCGGTTCTTGGCAGCCTTGCCTTTTTTAAGGTCTCTTTGGGAGTGTCCTTTGAGGACTTGTTCCTTTTGAGGCTCTCTTCCTTCGGGTCGAGACGTTCTGGTCTTCTTCCGTTTTTTTTTTGGCGGCTTTGGTTTTTTAATTTAGGAAGTGAGGGCCTTGCGACTTTTTCTACTTCCAGGAGTTGGTCGTCTCCATATCAGGGACGATAGACTGTATTGTCTCCTTTTCCAAGCTTTTGCTTAAGGGATGTTTCTACCAGGGTTCAGGATGCTCTGCATTCTTCTTCCTTGGGTGTAGTCCTCCGGAAGGATAATCTGAGAGGATTATGAAGACTAGCCTTCTTTATACTCTCTTGTTCGGGTGACTCTGTTCTTTTTATCATTTCCCTTAGTCTTGGACTTTGCGTGCATTGTTTTTGCGGCCTTTGGGCTCTAGAGTAATTGCGTGACTTTGTCGAGGCTTAGCACCTTGTTGGGGGGGTGTTGACCTCCTGCTATGGGTGTTCTCTTCCCTTTGGGCTGGGAATTACGAGTTAGAAGGGAAACAGGAAGGCGCCAATAGGGTGATAACGTATAAACCCTGACAGGTAAGTATAACGAGAGAAGAGGTACTCACAAGCAGGGCGGCACTTGAACGTGCCTAGCCAAGCGGGCCGGGACCACAGCGTCGCCCGGGAGACTCACAACGGCAACAACACCAATCCTCGAGCCGGACCAAGTTCCGTGTGGCCAATCAGGAACGCTGGATGATAACACACCTCCCTCTTCGTATGCCGATACTGATCACAGGCATAGAGGGTAGGAGACAGGAACCAACTGTGTAAAGCTCTCCCGAATACCGAGAGTTTGAATCACACAAGCCAAAAAAGCTGGAAAGAGGAAGGAGCAAACTCCAGCAAAGTTACTTTAAACCAGTTTATTAAAAAGTTTAAAAACAATGCATAAAAGCAACGCGTTTCTCGGCTACACAGAGCCGTTTCATCAGGCTGTTATACATATTCTAAAATGCCTACTGCTTTAAACACTTCCTCTAACTAATCAAAACACTAGAAATTTAGACGCCCCCTCTCCACATTTTGTTATGTATTTTTATATCAAACAAACAGAACACAATTGCAATAATGGTATTTGATTCTAGTTGTGATGTGACCAACAACATTATGCTAAATTAAATTAGACACCAAATATTAGGGGATCCCGAATTGTTAATTTTAAATGGCACGCACTGTTTTCTTGCACTCCCCATATCAGCTGTGATGGACACGCACGCTGATGTGGAGAGGGGGCGTCTAAATTTCTAGTGTTTTGATTGGTTAGAGGAAGTGTTTAAAGCAGTAGGCATTTTAGAATATGTATAACAGCCTGATGAAACGGCTCTGTGTAGCCGAGAAACGCGTTGCTTTTATGCATTGTTTTTAAACTTTTTAATAAACTGGTTTAAAGTAACTTTGCTGGAGTTTGCTCCTTCCTCTTTCCAGCTTTTTTGGCTTGTGTGATTCAAACTCTCGGTATTCGGGAGAGCTTTACACAGTTGGTTCCTGTCTCCTACCCTCTATGCCTGTGATCAGTATCGGCATACGAAGAGGGAGGTGTGTTATCATCCAGCGTTCCTGATTGGCCACACGGAACTTGGTCCGGCTCGAGGATTGGTGTTGTTGCCGTTGTGAGTCTCCCGGGCGACGCTGTGGTCCCGGCCCGCTTGGCTAGGCACGTTCAAGTGCCGCCCTGCTTGTGAGTACCTCTTCTCTCGTTATACTTACCTGTCAGGGTTTATACGTTATCACCCTATTGGCGCCTTCCTGTTTCCCTTCTACAGATTTCCTTACCGTCGACGCACGCTATAGAAGAGCAGCCATATATCGGATTGTTTGCCACATTCGTCACCATAGGCACACCTCCATCAAGGACTTATTTTGTTTTTGATATTGTTTTCACGAATTACGAGTTAGTCTGATACCCGTTCTCCGGGTTAGCCCGGTTATCTCCTGTGAGATCTGATTTCTTCAGACGGGGGTATCTGGTGTTCCCTGGGGGTGTCGTTCGTTTTAAGACGATTCTGGGTCCCGGGTCTAGGGTCCTTGTCTTGGATCCTTCTTGGATCTCTGGAGACTTGATCCTGCGGTCTGGTTCGGGACGACCCAGTTTTTCTGGGAGACTGTTATGACATAGGGGCTAGCTCATTGGGCTTGCAAGCAGGTAGGCCAGGGTTCCAATCCACCTTCGGGTACTGGTTGTAAACTTTAAGGCCTGACTTGTCCTTCGGACGGAGTATGCTCCTTTTCATGGGGAATTTTTTCTCTGTTGGATCAACATTGGTGTCTGGATGCTTGTTCATTAGGTCCTTGTTTTGATCAGACTATGGCTTTCATGTCTTTTGGGCATGTGCGCTTTTCTTTAGCTGTGCCCTCCCCTTTGAGGGGGTAGTTTGTCTTCCTTAAGAGCTGGGGTTTCCTCTCTTTGGAAGGGTTGTTGTCCTACCTTGTGTTTAGGAGGTTGGAACAGGTGGCTTTATTTCTGTAAGAGGCAGCAGTCTGCTGCTCTGTGGGTCGCTCCGTTACAACTGTTGGAAATTGAAATCTCCATGTAGAGACAAAGAGAGTTTTGACAGGTCTTCCTAAGGATCTATTGCACTTATCTTTGTATTAGGTCCTAGGGGGTTCTCCTTGGGAGTGCCTTATTTTGGGGGTTTTCTGTTCCCCCTGTCTATCAGACATGCCTGTCAATTGGGCTGGTCCGGTGTTTGGAGCAGAATCTGCTTTTCTCCACGTTCAAGATCTGTGGGAAGGACTGGCAGCTCTTGGTTAGCCTGCGACGTTGTCCATTGGTTAGTGGATGCTTAGCAGACTGAGGGTTGGTGGTTTTGATCCTATCTTCAGCTGCTCTTTACTTGCCTTGCAAGTATTCAAGTTTCAGAGTCATCTTTAGATGACTGCAGTGTGCAGTGTTTTGACTTCAGGTGTTGTACGTCAGATGTTCACCATTCTGAGCATGCTACACCTTTTTGTGACTTTGGGGACTTTCGTCTTCATTTGTCTTCTAGAGTGCGGTTACACTGTGTTTAGGAGAGGATTCTCTTCTCTGTTTCAGACTCCCGGTCTTAGCCCGTGGTTTCTGTATTTCTGGGGTCTGGGTGTTGCCTCACCTTGTTTCTATGAGACTGGTTGGGTCTCTGTTAGCTTGACCCGGTTTCTCGGGTTTTTGCTTTGTGTTTTTATTTGGGACTCGTTGTGCCTTTTTTTAGTTTTTTTTTTCTGGAGTTCTTTAAAAATGTTTCCTCCGTGTCTTTTCTCCTTTGTGGAAGAATACGGTAGTTTGTTCTTTTCTCTAGTAAGGGGGTGTTGTTTGGAGACCCACTACTGGGCGACAGTGTCTCCTGGAGGCTTGTTGGCTCAGTCGAGTCAAGTTCCTGCGGTCGCTAGCAAGGCTTGTGGACTATCTGCGGGTTAGTGTTCTTGGGCCTTTTCCTTTTTTTTCAAAGTTTTTCTCGGCTTCAGACGAAGCAGGATTTTGTTGGTTAGGGATTTTCAGGCCTGGTGCCCTCAAAATGAGCCACCTCTTGTACCCTCCGTTTTAGCGTTCAGTGTCCTTTATGGCTTGGGTATTGTTTCCCAAAAGTAATGAATGCAGCTGTGGACTCTTTCCATTTATGAAGAAAAAGTTAAATTATGCTTACCTGATCATTTTCTTTTCTTCACAACTCCACACAACTCCCCGCCTTTATTTTTTCTGTGAGGCGTCTGTTATTTTTGTTCTTCTGGCACATTTTCACCCTGGTGTTTCTTCTACTGTTCCTTGTTCCTCGGCAGAATGACTGGGGGATGAGGGAAGTGGGAGCGGTATTTAAGCCTTTGGCTCTGGTGTCTTTGCCGCCTCTTGCTGACCAGTTTCTGAATTCCCAAAAAGAATTAATGCAGCTGTGGACTCTTTCCATCTGAAGAAAAGAAAATTATCAGGTAAGCATAATTTAAGTTTTTGCATTAAAAAATAAAAGCAGTCTTGAAGTCCAACAACACGCCCCTCTAGAAAATAGCCTATTGTGTGTTTATACCTCTATTGCTGTGGACAGTTACAAATAGAAATAACTCTTTGCACTAAGAAAACAATCACTGTGTAGCATATTGTTGTTAATTTGTTGTAGAAATGTTTAGACTTGGCTGATATGTTATTCAATAGAGAGGAAAAAAACATGTCTTTTTAATTACAATGTATTTGCTGTCTCTTAAATTGCTTGTTCCCTGGTAGGTGGATGTAAATTGCCCTGATATTATTGGATTTACAGACTAGAGATCTGATTTATGAAAAACTCGCTGGCATGGGGAGAACTCACATCAAATCTTGTTTTTAAACATTACATTGCAATGTATGTCTTTGTCCTTCTCATACAGAACTACTAGCAGGATAGACGGCTTTTAAACTAAAGTTTGCATTTCTAAAATTCTTTGAAGGACCTTGCAGTACTTTTAATGAATTAAAGTTCAGTATCTAAAAATAATTTTAAAAACAGTAGCACTTTAGGTCATTAAACTTTACAAAGACGCTTCTTTTTTAAAAGACTTACCATTTTGTTACGGTAAACATACCGCAGATCCTCTGCCCGCATCTCCTTGTATTGAATCTGGCTTCCTCCAATTGTTGAGTGCCCCACGAGCTGAATGCCAAAGGGGGCACACACTGATTGTAGGAAGCCGGATTTGTCATCGATATGCTTAATACAGAAGGCGATGCGGTCGGCGGAACGGCATTATGTTTACCATAACACAATGGTAAGTATTTTTTTTTTTTAAAAAGAAGCATCTATGAAAAGTTTAATTAAAATGCCCTTTTTAGATACTTGGCTTTAATTCATTAAATACATCAGTCTAAAAGACAGAAAAGAAGAGGTGCTTCCTTGTGCGTATCGGCTATGTACAAACAGACAAATAGAAACCGGTATTGCTCAATCTCATTATTCTCACAAAGGGAGCAGCACCCAGTTATGCTATTAGAGGCAGACTGGAGTCTCACAGCGCTCCAGCTCGCTGACACTGTGTTCTCAAGAATCCGGATACAATGTGCTCCAAGCCCAAAAAAACTGCAGTCCGACTTGACTTCAGAAAATGTAGCAGGTAACCAGGCCCAGCTAGTCGGCAATGGAAGGTGATCAGGCACGATGTGATATGTATAAAATCACACTTTAATAAAAGTAAAACAAACTTTAAAACAATCTGGCACTCATAAGTGCATCCGTATGTTTCCCTCTGTCTCAAACGAGATATAATATTTGTGCCAATTTCGGGGGGAATGGTTTCCAAAGGGGTCATTTTCATTTTGCAGTCTGTATTGCCATGGTGGTGATCATGATGTCTAGAAACACTATGTTTGAGTGAACCATTTTTTATCTTCCTTAAATGTTCACTCCACCTTTTTTCTTATTTTTCTGGTAGTGCGCCACAAATATTGGGCCCCAAATTCGCAGGTTAGCACATAAATTACAAAACTGTTATTATATGTGATGTGTCCCAATATTTTTTTTCTCGTCACTGTTGATATGATGGAATGTGTTTAATGTGTAATAAATTTACACGTAGCATCTAGGATGATTACATTAAAATGCTCCATTGATAGAAAAAATATTATCCTTAGAGAAATTTCTATTGGGGATTCGTTTAGATAGAAGGACCTTACTAGGTGGTAATTTCTGTTTAATGGTAGGTGATCTAAATGTGAAATTGGGAGAATGTTTGATAGTATTTTTAAGAATTGGGTCTCTAAGAAGTACAGGCCAATGTTTACCTATAATTCAATTTTTTTTTTTTTATTTTTCTATTTGAGAATATGCAATACAAATATTCCAAAGATTGAGTGCAATACATATAAGATGTATACATATGAACTCGTATACATTATTATATGGCATTGTGAATATTTACATCTATAGAGATAACAATACTCAGTGTACAATGTAATCTTGAAGCAAAAGAAATAATATCATTAAACATTAATCTCCATTTTAAATTACACACTCAAAGATGTAGCTAAATGTAATCTTCTAGTTAGAACTCAGCAACCATATCATACTCAATTTTAATCATAACTATAGCTCTCATATAAACGAGCCTCCATGGTATTGGACGGGTCACTATTGAACCCACAACCAGCAATGAAAATTATAAATAGTGGAGGATTAAAGATATGTCTTAAATTCACTTTTGGGTTCAAGGATACTATATTATAAACAAAATATGGCACCTGCCATATGGTCTAACTATTGAGTATATCAGGTATGCAAATAAAAAGTTAGGTAAAGTGTAAAGAGGAATGATTTCCCACAATGGTAAAGGAATGTCTTATGTAGACCAATTATAATGTGGGAAGAGAAATAATAAAATATTAGTCAAGTTAAACAGGAACCATAGATGTAGCTATAAAGCATATGTGCATGAGGTTCTGGTTAGGATATATTAAGAAATATAATATTTATTGCAGTGTTTGCAAGATAAACGGCAAAATAAGTTTCTGGTCAAAATTAAGAAATGCCAGAGTACTATAGGTGGGGGGTGGTGGGTGTCCGGCAAATTAACAGGACAAAGATCCTCTTGAAAGAACTATTGGCAAAGGTGTCGCTTATAAACTTATTATACCCCAAATTTAACCTATCTATAGGACACTATCAGACCTTCTAAACCTTGTATACATTCAGAAGAAAGAAAGTGAAGATATAACAATTACTCTTAAAAATCAGGTGTTAGTATTAGGATATAACAAGTGCTCTCAAGAAAATTGTTAGCCTAAAACAATATCTATCTATCTATCTATCTATCTATCTATCTATCTATCTATATATATATATATATATATATATATATATATAATATGGTAAGATCAATTTGGGAGATTGTACAGTTCAGACTATATGGGGGGGGGGGGGAATCTAGCACGTTAGCATGACATAGACATTCCTATAAGGGCTGTTAGCAAAAGGGGTTACATTTGGGCTTATTATAATAAAAAAAGTAATATCCAAGAGGACTCATAAAGATAACACATATGGTGTTAAGTGGAGTGCTTGATTTCTTTAAAGAATGTCCCCATATTAAGTGATTGGAGCTTTGACTATGTGTTTTCCATGAGTGTAATATGAGCTATGGGATGTAGCAGTAGAACGATGAAAACATTGACTCTCCTCAAGATATGACCAAACATACAGACCCAAGTAAGAAATATATACTGTATGTCATTAACTCAAGACTCCGTAAAGAGGTTGCTGGTAGTAGAAGTTTCATAGTATAACAAAATTAACATAAAATGGCAACTGAGTGTACATTACAACAGTCATTATAAATGCAGATGAATTATAGCCCCCAAAGCTTTATTGTCATGTGTATTCTTAGGAAGTCGCAACAAGGACCAATAATAAAATTATGTAGAGATCATCTAAAAGGCTTATAGGATTTTGTCGTAATGTTTACTCCATATTCTAGCTATGTAACCGTCATGAGGAGTTAACATAAACTAGAGAAATATTAGTAGTCTCTAAAGCTACCAATGTTATACACGAACAGATATAACAGAACACATATGTACCAGTCACCCTACACCCATTTTAACCTGGGTGTTTTGCAGGCCTCAGAAAAACCATGCATGAACGGCAATAATCAAGCAGGGGGAAAAGGCACTGAGTTCAGGAACCAGTCTTTCAACTACTGCTTCACGGGACGTGCATTGAGCAAAACTTAACAGGTAATGTAGCCTCCACATAGATGATATTCCCTCGGGTGTAATCATTTCTCTTCTTCATAAGAGTGAAGCACTCCGATCATGCAACTGGGTGTTAGCGGCAGTAATATCCATTGACTCTGGGGGTATTTGGGAACCAACACCCCCAAGCTTTCCTGAGTGAAAATTTTGGGGAGCGTATTCTCCGGGAAGACTCTCCACAGTAGCGCTCGTTGACGAGATCTCTTGAACCGACCGCTCGATTACATGGGATGTCACATACCCAGCCGTCTTCATTAAAGTTTCCGAAGTATACAGTAGATACTGGGGCCCCAAAGCATCACCGCCATTGCTATTTTTATCAGCTGGGCTTAGCTAAACCTCTATTGGTGATCCACTATTATCTGCAAGATCAAGGGCTCTGTTTAAAGCTGCGGAAAATGTAGGCTTATAAGATTCTAGGAGTTTGCCAATTTCAGCTAAAATCTGATAAGCGTCCTCCATCGTAAGTGTAGAAGGTGAAGGTAACCGTATGTACTGTTATTTAGAAAAGTCTCAGGTCATGCAGGAAAGTGTAGGCTTATCTGTGTAGAATAGCTCTCCCACCATGCGGTTAGAAAAATGGCCGCTGCCTGCTCAGTGTAAGAAAAGGCCTCCGGTCCTAACTTGAAGCAGTTGTATTGGTGCCGTATTTTGACATTCGTTGAGTAGATGTCAATAAAGTATCCCACTATTTTCAGAGGGTTTAATTTGCTTTTGAGTGGCGTCCTGAGTCGATTTTAAAACAGTGATAGTTAGAGCCCTGAAAATATGCAACCATTCTCATGCGCTGTGGACTCCGCCCCACCTATAATTCTTTTGATTGCTTTGTAACTGGAATTATATTGTGTGATAGAACTATGTTCTTTGTTGTCTACCTCTATCTTCTTATCCCTTTTCTCAAACATTGCTGAACTATCCAGATTTCTTGCCCTCTGATACCCATTCTCTATAATTTCTGACTCAGAATGTTTGAGCTTATTGGAACCTCCTGCTGTTATGTGTCTGCATATCTAGTATTGGTGTAAAGTGTCTGTTATTGTGTGAGTCATCTATTGTCCTTTTGTAAGTCAGGATGTGATTAGAGTCTTGTTTAACTAACCATTGTCTGATGTTTGTCTTATTGTATAATATTTTGTTTCTATTGATTATGTGGTGACTGCCCCCCTTTGTTGGAAATTTATAAAAGCTGTGTTTTCTGTGCAATAAAGCAGTTCCTATTTTGACCCTCAAGCATTCAGTCTTGGCTAATGTTATTGGGGGTAGCTATAACAACTTGCAGCGGACATTATTCTAATAGCGGCAGGTATCCAGTGGCGGTTCATGGGTTGGCGTTTGGTGGGAGGAAGCTGACTTTAGCGGGTATACCCAGTCTGGGGTACCGAGATCCGCTACAGTAACCATTTGTCAAAATGAACAGAATAGTAGTGGATATGTAATAGCCGGTTACTGTTAAAAGTCACGTCAGTTGTGAGGTGCTGTAAAGTGGTATTGGCTAGCTCAGTGGGTGAGACAAAAGTAGTAATTATTCGACAGGTTATCAGTAAACTCTGCCACCCCAAGATGTACAAAGATAACTCCAAAGCTCAATCCGTATCGTGTGTGTAAATCACACATCAGGCAGGAAAATACTGGGAGATAACCCGGAGGTTTTAAACTGACCGCCCGCTCTCTGGTATCGGCGTGTCAGTTCCCAATCCAGGAACCCAAAATAAGGTGAAAAATCAAGGGAGCTTCACTCACGCAGAGAAAATCAGAAGTCCTGTAGTCCGGATTCAGGATAGATGTAGCTGGAACGAGTGGCCAGGAAATAACTTGCCCCACTTCCTCCTCGTAACCTCTATCCTATGTAATCCGATCACATGACTATGGCCTCTCCAATCCAAACAGCAAGACAGTATCAGAAGCTGACGTCACTTAGTTGCCCGGCTTACCACAAACACGCCTGTGAATTAAAAATACACTAGTAGACACATCAAAGGCTTTAAAAGTGGAGCGGATCCCTGAAGTCCACTTGAGAGTATAATGCAGAAAAGAAGTCCAAAAAGCCTTGATATAGCAAAAGATAAAAACCAAACTATTAGCGTATAAAGTTAAAAGCACACAGGAGGAAGTAAAAATAATCCATTGGCCGACCAAAAAGATAGTCTATCTTTTTTGGTCGGCCAATGGATTATTTTTACTACCTCCTTAGTGCTTTTAACTTTATACGCTAATAAAGTTTGTTTTTTATCTTTTGCTATATCAAGGCTTTTTGGACTTCTTTTCTGCATTGTACAACCATTTGTCAAGTTGGAAAACTAATATTCCATTTAGCCAATTTCGAAGAATCCATTGTAATTGCAGTACTCAACAGTCCTATGATCAACAAAGTAAGATCTTAAAGAAAAGATTTACCAACAAAGGATATCCATCAGAAATAAATTATAGAGAATGGGTATCGGAGGGCAAGAAATCTGGATCGTTCAGCAATGTTTGAGAAAAGGGATAAGAAGATAGAGGTAGACAACAAAGAACTTAGTTCTAGTTTTATCACACAATATAATTCCAATCACAAAGCAATCAAAAGAATTATAGGTAAACATTGGCCTTTACTTCTTAGACACCCCATTCTTAAAAATACTATAAATCATTTTCCCAATTTCACATTTAGAAGAGCACCTAACATTAAACATAAATTAGCACCTAGTAAGGTCCTTCTATCTAAACGAATCCCCAATAAAAAAATATCTCTAAGAATAATAATATTGTTTTTTCTATCAATGGAGCATTTAAATGTAATCATCCTAGATGTTCCATTTGTAAATTTATTACACATAAAGCACATTCCATCACATCAACAGTGACAAGAAAAAAACTTTAAAATATTGGGACACATCACATGTAATACGTTTTGTAATTTATGTATTAACCTGCGAATGTGTGGCCCAATATTTGGAGCGCACTAAGAGAAAAATAAGAAAAAGTTGGAGTGAAAATTTGAGGAACATAAAAAATGGTTCACTCAAACATAGTGTTTCGAGACATCATATTCACCACCATGGCAATACAGACTGCAAAATGAAAATCACCCCTTTGGAAACCATTCCCCCCCAAATTGGCACAAATAGGATATCTTGTTTGAGACAGAGGGAAACATACTGGATATATAAATTCAGGTCTTTGTATTCCCTCAACAAGAATATTAATATGGCAGCTTTTTAATTAGATTATCACATTTCATTCTAGCCACTCCCCTCTTTTTTCTTTTAGTCACTTATTCCCACTCACTAACATTATATTACAATCATATTAGAGCAGTTATTTCTGCACTTTACATTTATTAAATAGGATTTCACGTTCACTTTATTAACCATTATATTTGAGATAGTTTTATATACAAATGATGCATATTCAATTGTCAATTACACATTATATTTTAAAGTTTAGAGATAGGCATCTCTCACTATTTTGAATTCAGAGTCTATCTATATATCCATACTCACAGAAGATTGTATTTATGCACTTTTAGCTGTCCATTGTACACAACGGCAGCGACACAAGCCACTTGTAACACGTTTAGATCTGGTGTCCTGTTTTTCCTAGATAGAAATATTGTTTCTTCATGATATAGGGGGCCTGCAAGCACATTCTCTTAATAATCTTTTAGAGTAGAATTTGATTCATTATCTTAGGCCCGGGTAATTCTGACACCTAAGGGGTGGGAACTTCTCTGTGCATTTTCACAGTAAGTCAGACCCATTGTAATACAATCTACTTGAGACCTATTTGCATTATTGAATTATGAGTTGTGAAATAGCGCCACTTATGTTTTGGTGGCTAGGGCAGCTCTTGGTTGAGGAATGAGTGATATGGATACATTGTACCTTCATTTTGGGAATGGGAGTTTGGATACTATGAGTGATACTAACAAATTGTATCTCTATTCATGGATAGGAATTCAGTTGGTTTAATTACTAATTGGCAACACTGTTGCGAAACCATGTTGTAGGAAGCCTCTACTAACTGATTGGTTGAGGTAGATTTAAATAGCTAATGAAGTGATATGTTTTTATGCCTGATGAAACGGTCAGTGGACTGAGAAACGTGTAGTGTACCACACTGATGCACTTATGAGTGCCGAATTGTTTTAAAGTTTGTTTTACTTTTATTAAAGTGTGTTTTTATACATTTTACGTACTGCCTGATCTTTACGATCACCTTCCATTGCCGACCAGCTGGGCCTGGTTAACTGCAGCATTTTCTGAAGTCAAATCGGACTGCAGCTTTTTTGAGCTTGGAGCACATTGAATCTGGATTCTTGAGACAATGTTGGAGCTGGAGCGATGTGAGACTCCAGTCTGCCTCTATTAGCACAACTGGCTGCTTATCCCTTTGTGAGTATATTGAGATTGAGCAATACCTGTTGCTATTTGCCTGTTTGTACATAGCCGATACGCACAAGGAAGCGCCTCTTTTCTGTCTTTCAGACTGATGTATGTATGATTCCTTCACAAGCTTGTGTGATTGGAGAGAGCGGCTTACCCATGCATCCATGTTTCCATTTCCCTAAGAAACCTCCTGGGATCCATCATCCTTGATATGATCTGCATTTTTCTCACTATTAGGCTGGACTCTGTGGTGCCCCCTGCTTATCTGGACTTTGTTCTAGTATTAGTTTGGTTTGTAATTTAAATGTATTAAACTTTACAATTACTTTAACTGAGATGTCTGCTGTTTAAAATAGATATCCACAAAGCATGGCTACATGGTATTTTAGTGTGCCATTGATAATATGGTTAGAAACCGATGTATTAGAATATACATGTTAAACATTTTCTGTTGAAAACCACATAATATAGTTTGGGATCAGCATATAAATCCTTTACCAGTGCAGACCTGTACTGGTTTAAGAATGTACTAAATGTAATGAGATATCTTTTAATATCTGTACACTAACAAGATATCGGACCATGAAACTATAATGGATTTGCAGTACTTGTGTATCCGAACTGGTCTTTCATTTTAATATTCTGTCGTGTGATTTACAAATACTAATTAGTAACTTGTAAACTGTAATTGAGTGGAGATTTAATCTTTTGTTAGAACTGATAGCCTGAAAAGCTTTTGAAAAAATGTAATAGAAAAAGACAAAATGCTTTTAAAAAGACCATTAAAATCCAACTGAACTGACATCTGATGCACTGAGAAACATTTGCAGATTATACAAATCACATGCATAATTTAGCTCCAACACTTTGTGTTGATCTATTTTGTAAAATTTGTGATCCATTTTTTTATTCTAATTCTCTCGTGGTGTGTAATTAATTTTGCACAAAATAAAATGTAATTAGATTGAAATATCCCTTATATCAATTCTAACTTGTAGATAACACAGTGCTTCTTTTTTTTCAGGAATAAAACAACCTATAAAATCACTTTGCACTTTCAAATTGCCGGAAATTAATTTTCCTCTTGTGAATCGCTGTGTGCAAACCTATTACGTTGACTTCAGTAACTATCTCAGTAAAGAAATTAATTGCCTCCCCCCAGAGAAATCAGCACTACTTGCACGGTATTTGTACCTCCGAGGTCTGGTGAACTTGACGCAGGGCAAATTACTCAATGCCCTTTCAGATTTCCAAAATCTGTATAAAACCGATATTAGAATTTTCCCAGCTGAACTGGTGAGAAAAGTGGTGCTGTCCTTACCGGCATCAGATCGACTGCAAGCAGAGCGAAAACAGGAGCTCAAGAGACTTATAAGTCAAATTATGGAGAAGGAAAGAGAGGTGACCAGGATAGATGACCACGTGAAAAAATTTGAATTGCCTAAAACACACATGCAGCTGAATGACTTCGTAAAACGCATTCAAGAATCTGGAATTGTCAAAGATGTTGACACAATAAATAGGCTGTTTGATGCCTTAACAGTAGGTAAGGGGCATATGTGTTACTTGTCTGCTTAACCAAATAAACTAGAACTACTGTGCTGTGTGTGAGATATGGCATTAAAGGGGTGCGGAAAGGAGTTTTATTTTGGTTCAAAGTTAGTTCTATTTTTCCTTCTCCATGCATCATGTGACAGTCATCAGCAATGGAAGCAAGTTTGACAATAGTAGTAGTAGACTGAAAACTATAATAAATTATATTCACTATCTGAACCATTCATTATATATAGCACCCATTTGTCCATTATGTTCTTTACTCAGGGGTTATATAATAATTATATCTAAAATGTTTAACCCCTTCACTACCGGGACTTTCAGAGAAACACTTGCCAAAATACCTGAGTATTTTTTAGTATTTTTGCTATCACTCCATTTAAACAGAAATAGAGCCTTGTTTTTTATTTTTTTATTTATCTGTCAAAACTATATATATTTTTAAGTAGTCAGCCCAAGGTATTGATCTATAGGCCCGTTTTGGTTTATTTCATGCCACCATTTTCGCCGCCAAAAGCGATAAAATACAAAAAAACTTTAATTTTAACACAAAGTTTGTGTTTCTCACTGAAATTATTTACATACCACTTGTGCTATCATGGCACAAATGGTTGTAAAAGCTTCTCTGGGATCCCATTTGTTCAGAAATAGAAGACATATTTGGCTTTGCCATTGGTTTTTGGTAATTCGAAGGCTGCTAATTGCAGCTGCGCACCACACTTCTATTATTCCTGACAGTGAAGGGGTTAATTAGGTAGCCTTTAAGGTTAATTTTAGCTTTAGTGTAGAGATTAGCCTCCCACCTACACTTCCCACCCCCTGATCCCTACCTGATCCCTCCCAACAAGCTCTCTTCCCTCCCCTACTAGTCACCCCCAGAAATTCTGTCAATTTTCTTTATTAAATATTTTTTATTTATTTTTATATTTCCTTCAGTGTAGGATCCCTCCAACCTCCCTGATCTCCCCCTCCCCCAAACAGCTCTCTAACACTCCATCCTTTAAGCTAGTGCCCGCCATTTTAGGTACTGGCAGCTGTCTGCCAGTACCTATAAAACATATTTATATATATATATATATATATATATATATATAAATAACTTATTTGTTTGTTTTGATTTTATCATTTTTTTGTAGTGTAGTGGTCCCCTCCCCCTTTTTTCTGTAGTTTAGCTGCTGGGCCGGCCATCCGCTTCCCAGATTCCCTTCCGCACCTACCGCCGGCACCAGCTGACAATCGTTACACACAGTGACACAGACAGTGTCACTGTGTGTAATGATCTGGCATCTGCCCTCATATGGAACTGGGGCACCGATCGCGCTCCAGTTCCATATGCAGACAGATGCCTGGAGCTCAGGAACTGCAGCTGTAACTTAACAGCCGAGACTGCTGGTGCTTCTTGAAGGTCAAACATACATATATAATGTCAGTATATAGCAGGGTTAGAATACAATTTATTTAATAATTATTCTTTAAAATAACCTCCAATTAAAATGCATATACAAAACAATTAAAATCAATATTTATTCCTAAATACTTTAAGATTAGTTAGTTATAAACACATTGAATTATATTTATAGAAACTAGAATATAAATCACACTTAAGCTGTTACAATATTCTATACAAAGATCATAAAACAATATACCTTTACAATTTACCTGATTCACAATGAATCACATTAAAATAGCACAATAAAATACCAGAATATGGACAGCTAACTTTAACAGTGCCTAGTTAAACAATATAACAAGATATTTTAACAGCCAATTTCTATGCCAATTTATGTGAGCTGAAATCAATCTTATTTAGCTACAATAAGGCAAATTCTAAAATATATAGTTGCAAATATAAATGACTTAGCACTAAATATGACTAGTTTTAAACTACACAGGACTATGAACACAAGCTTAAAATACAAAGTATGCTCTTTAAATTTACCAGCTGTAATCTAACTATAGCCTTAGAATGCCTTTGATTTAAATATTATATCTATTTAACAGTTTCTTATACTTTACCAGATCGCCAGTTTGAGACTTCAGTTAATATCCAAATATGTCTATCGTCATATGTTCTAGGGAAACTATGCACATTTGTAAGAGAATTAATCTTGATAGTCTCTTATCCACAAAGAGTGTCCCAACGTTTTTGTCTTACAGAAAACTGTGTTCGCACACTGGTCTCTCTTATAAGCAAAAGTGGCAACAGCAAAATTTTTCGTCCATGGTCCCTTTCTCTGTGTGCAGAGAGTTTTTGTCTGAGACAAAACTCCTCCCCATCTCTTAATCATTAAGTAGATTTGGATACGCCCTCTTCTCTGATTGGCGTCTGGGAAAAGTCATTTTAACAGCCAAATGTCTTTTGGTTGTAATTCTGGATTTAGGCCATCGGGGGCAGCAGACAAGACCGTTTCATTTTCAACACTGCTATACAGTTTAATATAGATTCATATATATATTTTTACAATGTATATTTAGTGTATTCACTATTTCTTGCCTCAGCAAACAATTATGTTCAATTTGTATAGGATCACTTAATATTATTTAATCTGGGCATTTCATCAATATTAAACATGATACACTTCCCACAATACAAAGTAATTCTTATACATTTAAAATATATGGGTATTCAAAAGGATTGTAATACTTTTAGCATGGATCTAATTTAATATCTCAGTTATCATCTTAATATCACATACATACCTTGAGATCAGCAATCAGATGTCATTTCACATAAGTATATTTATATTGGACTACTTTCCCATATCAATATAAATATTGCATATCTGTATATCTCTTGATGAGTGTATAAAAACATATGATGTAATTTAATATTATACAAACAGACAATTTCATATCCATTTATTCGTACCTATTATTTAAAAGTTTGAGGCACATATTTAATGTTTGAAAACTATATATATATAAGATTTGTCCAAACTTCGAATCCTTAAAACTTCTATGTTTTCAAAAATACATAGGTTAAGACATGTTGAAATTTTGATTTCTTTCATGTAATTAGCAAGAGTCCATGAGCTAGTGACGTATGGGATATACATTCCTACCAGGAGGGGCAAAGTTTCCCAAACCTCAAAATGCCTACAAATACACCCCTCACCACACCCACAAATCAGTTTTACAAACTTTGCCTCCCATGGAGGTGGTGAAGTAAGTTTGTGCTAGATTCTTCGTTGATATGCGCTTCGCAGCAGGCTGGAGCCCGGTTTTCCTCTCAGTGTGCAGTGAATGTCAGAGGGATGTGAAGAGAGTATTGCCTATTTGAATTCAATGATCTCCTTCTACGGGGTCTATTTCATAGGTTCTCTGTTATTGGTTGTAGAGATTCATCTCTTACCTCCCTTTTCAGATCGACGATATACTCTTATATATACCATTACTTCTACTGATTCTCGTTTCAGTACTGGTTTGGCTTTCTACTACATGTAGATGAGTGTCCTGGGGTAAGTAAGTCTTATTTTTGTGACACTCTAAGCTATGGTTGGGCACTTTTATATAAAGTTCTAAATATATGTGTTTAAACATTTATTTGCCTTGATTCAGGATGTTCAATATTCCTTATTTCAGACAGTCAGTTTCATTATTTGGGATAATGCATTTGAATAATCAATTTTTTTCTTACCTTAAAATTTGACTTTTTTCCCTGTGGGCTGTTAGGCTCGCGGGGGCTGAAAATGCTTCATTTTATTGCGTCATTCTTGGCGCGGACTTTTTTGGCGCAAAAATTTTTCTGTGTTATTTCCGGCGTCATACTTGTCATTTTTGACGTTTTTGCGCCAAAAGTGTCAGCGTTACCGGATGTGGTGTCATTTTTGGCGCTAAAAGCATTTAGGCGCCAAATAATGTGGGCGTCTTTTTTGGCGCTAAAAAATATGGGCGTCATTATTGTCTCCACATTATTTAAGTCTCATTGTTTATTTGCTTCTGGTTGCTAGAAGCTTGTTCACTGGCATTTTTTTCCATTCCTGAAACTGTCATTTAAGGAATTTGATCAATTTTGCTTTATATGTTGTTTTTTCTATTACATATTGCAAGATGTCTCAGATTGACCCTGAATCAGAAGATACTTCTGGAAAATCGCTGCCTGATGCTGGATCTACCAAAGTTAAGTGTATTTGCTGGAAACTTGTGGTATCTGTTCCTCCGGCTGTTGTTTGTAATGAATGTCATGACAAACTTGTTAATGCAGATAATATTTCCTTTAGTAATGTTCCATTACCTGTTGCTGTTCCATCAACATCTAATACTCAGGGTGTTCCTGTTAACATAAGAGATTTTGTTTCTAAATCCATTAAGAAGGCTATGTCTGTTATTCCTCCTTCTAGTAAACGTAAAAGGTCTTTTAAAACTTCTCATTTTTCAGATGAATTTTTAAATGAACATCATCATTCTGATTCTGATAATGATTCCTCTGGTTCAGAGGATTCTGTTTCAGAGGTTGATACTGATAAATCTTCATATTTATTCAAAATGGAATTTATTCGTTCTTTACTTAAAGAAGTCTTAATTGCATTAGAAATAGAGGAATCTGGTCCTCTTGATACTAAATCTAAACGTTTAAATAAGGTTTTTAAATCTCCTGTAGTTATTCCAGAAGTTTTTCCTGTCCCTGATGCTATTTCTGGAACAGGGGCTGGGGTTTTACTCAAATCTCTTCATTGTACCAAAGAAGGAGAATTCCTTCAGACCAGTTCTGGATTTAAAAATATTGAATCGTTATGTAAGGATACCAACATTCAAAATGGTAACTATAAGGACTATTCTGCCTTTTGTTCAGCAAGAGCATTATATGTCCACAATAGATTTACAAGATGCATATCTGCATATTCCGATTCATCCAGATCACTATCAGTTTCTGAGATTCTCTTTTCTAGACAAGCATTACCAGTTTGTGGCTCTGCCATTTGGCCTAGCAACAGCTCCAAGGATTTTTACAAAGGTTCTCGGTGCCCTTCTGTCTGTAATCAGAGAACAGGGTATTGTGGTATTTCCTTATTTGGACGATATCTTGGTACTTGCTCAGTCTTCACATTTAGCAGAATCTCATACGAATCGACTTGTATTGTTTCTTCGAGAACATGGTTGGAGGATCAATTTACCAAAGAGTTCATTGATTCCTCAGACAAGGGTAACCTTTTTAGGTTTCCAGATAGATTCAGTGTCCATGACTCTGTCTCTGACGGAGAAGAGACGTCTGAAATTGGTTTCAGCTTGTCGAAACCTTCAGTCTCAATCATTCCCTTCGGTAGCCTTATGCATGGAAATTCTAGGTCTTATGACTGCTGCATCGGACGCGATCCCCTTTGCTCGTTTTCACATGCGACCTCTTCAGCTCTGTATGCTGAACCAGTGGTGCAGGGATTATACAAAGATATCAATATTTATATCTTTAAAACCGATTGTACGACACTCTCTGACGTGGTGGACAGACCACCATCGTTTAGTTCAGGGGGCTTCTTTTGTTCTTCTGACCTGGACTGTGATTTCAACAGATGCAAGTCTGACAGGTTGGGGAGCTGTTTGGGGGTCTCTGACAGCACAAGGGGTTTGGGAATCTCAGGAGACGAGATTACCAATCAACATTTTGGAACTCCGTGCAATTTTCAGAGCTCTTCAGTCATGGCCTCTTCTAAAGAGAGAGTCGTTCATTTGTTTTCAGACGGACAATGTCACAACCGTGGCATATGTCAATCATCAAGGAGGGACTCACAGTCCTCTGGCTATGAAAGAAGTATCTCGAATACTGGTATGGGCGGAATCCAGCTCCTGTCTAATTTCTGCGGTTCATATCCCAGGTATAGACAATTGGGAAGCGGATTATCTCAGTCGCCAAACGTTACATCCGGGCGAATGGTCTCTTCACCCAGAGGTATTTCTTCAGATTGTTAAAATGTGGGGACTTCCAGAAATAGATCTGATGGCTTCTCATCTAAACAAGAAGCTTCCCAGGTATCTGTCCAGATCCAGGGATCCTCAGGCGGAAGCAGTGGATGCATTGTCACTTCCTTGGAAGTATCATCCTGCCTATATCTTTCCGCCTCTAGTTCGTCTTCCAAGAGTGATTTCCAAGATTCTAAAGGAGCGCTCGTTTGTTCTGCTGGTGGCTCCAGCATGGCCTCACAGGTTTTGGTATGCGGATCTAGTCCGGATGGCTACTTGCCAACCGTGGACTCTTCCGTTAAGACCAGACCTTCTATCGCAAGGTCCTTTTTTCCATCAGGATCTCAAATCCTTAAATTTGAAGGTATGGAGATTGAACAATTGATTCTCATTCATAGAGGTTTCTCTGACTCTGTGATTAATACTATGTTACAGGCTCGTAAATCTGTATCTAGGAAGATATATTATCGAGTCTGGAAGATTTACATTTCTTGGTGTTTTTCTCATCATTTTTCTTGGCATTCTTTTAGAATTCCTAGAATTTTACAGTTTCTTCAGGATGGTTTGGATAAAGGTTTGTCTGCAAGTTCCTTGAAAGGACAAATCTCTGCTCTTTCTGTTCTTTTTCATAGAAAGATTGCTAGTCTTCCTGATATTCATTGTTTTGTACAAGCTTTGGTTCGTATAAAACCTGTTATTAAGTCAATTTCTCCTCCTTGGAGTTTGAATTTGGTTCTGGGGGCTCTTCAAGCTCCTCCGTTTGAACCTATGCATTCGCTGGATATTAAATTACTTTCTTGGAAAGTTTTGTTTCTTTTGGCCATCTCTTCTGCTAGAAGAGTTTCTGAATTATCTGCTCTTTCTTGTGAGTCTCCTTTTCTGATTTTTCATCAGGATAAGGCGGTGTTGCGAACTTGTTTTACATTTTTACCTAAGGTTGTGAATTCTAACAACATTAGTAGAGAAATTGTGGTTCCTTCATTGTGTCCTAATCCTAAGAATTCTAAGGAAAGATCGTTGCATTCTTTGGATGTAGTTAGAGCTTTGAAATATTATGTTGAAGCTACTAAAAATTTCCGAAAGACTTCTAGTCTATTTGTTATCTTTTCCGGTTCTAGGAAAGGTCAGAAGGCCTCTGCCATTTCTTTGGTGTCTTGGTTAAAGTCTTTGATTCATCATGCTTATGTCGAGTCGGGTAAAACTCAGCCTCAAAGGATTACAGCTCATTCTACTAGGTCAGTTTCTACTTCCTGGGCGTTTAGGAATGAAGCTTCGGTTGATCAGATTTGCAAAGCAGCAACTTGGTCTTCTTTGCATACTTTTACTAAATTCTACCATTTTGATGTGTTTTCTTCTTCTGAAGCAGTTTTTTGTAGAAAAGTACTTCAGGCAGCTGTTTCAGTTTGATTCTTCTGCTTATAATTTCAGTTTTTTTTCATTATAAGATTTAAACTTTGTTTTGGGTGTGGATTATTTTCAGCGGAATTGGCTGTCTTTATTTTTTCCCTCCCTCTCTAGTGACTCTTGCGTGGAAGATCCACATCTTGGGTATTCATTATCCCATACGTCACTAGCTCATGGACTCTTGCTAATTACATGAAAGAAAACATAATTTATGTAAGAACTTACCTGATAAATTCATTTCTTTCATATTAGCAAGAGTCCATGAGGCCCACCCTTTTTGTGGTGGTTATGATTTTTTTGTATAAAGCACAATTATTCCAATTCCTTATTTCTCTTGTTAAGTGTATCCAGTCCACGGATCATCCATTACTTATGGGATATTCTCCTTCCCAACAGGAAGTTGCAAGAGGATCACCCACAGCAGAGCTGCTATATAGCTCCTCCCCTAACTGCCATACCCAGTCATTCTCTTGCAACCCTCAACAAAGATGGAGGTCGTAAGAGGAGAGTGGTGTTTTATACTTAGTTTATTTCTTCAATCAAAAGTTTGTTATTTTTAAATGGTACCGGAGTTTGCTGTTTATCTCAGGCAGTATTTAGAAGAAGAATCTGCCTGCATTTTCTATGATCTTAGCAGAAGTAACTAAGATCCATGGCTGTTCTCACATATTCTGAGGAGTGAGGTAACTTCAGAGAGGGAATGGCGTGCAGGTTTTCCTGCAATAAGGTATGTGCAGTTAATATTTTTCTAGGGATGGAATTTGCTAGAAAATGCTGCTTATACCAGATTAATGTAAGTAAAGCCTTAAATGCAGTGATAGCTACTGGTATCAGGCTTATTAATAGAGATGCATACTCTTATAAAAATGTAATATAAAACGTTTGCTGGCATGTTAATCGTTTTTATATATGTTATTCTGTTTTTGTTATTAAGGGGTTAATCATCCATTTGCAAGTGGGTGCAATGCTCTGCTGACTTGTTACATACACTGTAAAAATTTTGTTAGTGTAACTGCCTTTTTTCACTGTTATTTCAAATTTTGTCAAAATTTGTTTCTCTTAAAGGCACAGTAACGTTTTTTATATTGCTTTAAAGTGTTTTCAAGCTTGCTAGTCTGTACAAACATGTCTGAAACAGAGGATACTTGTTCATTATGTTTAAAAGCCATGGTGGAGCCCCATAGGAGAATGTGTACTAAATGTATTGATTTCACCTTAAACAGTAAAGATCAGTCTTTATCTATAAAACAATTGTCACCAGAGGGGTCTGTCGAGGGGGAAGTTATGCCGACTAACTCTCCCCACGTGTCGGACCCTTCGCCTCCCGCTCAAGGGACGCACGCTAATATGGTCAGGGACGCCCATAGCGATTACTTTGCAGGACATGGCTGCAATCATGAATAATACCCTGTCAGAGGTATTATCCAGATTGCCTGAATTGAGAGGCAAGCGCGATAGCTCTGGGGTTAGACGAGATACAGAGCACGTAGATGCTGTAAGAGCCATGTCTGATACTGCGTCACAATATGCAGAACCTGAGGACGGAGAGCTTCAGTCTGTGGGTGACGTCTCTGATTCGGATAGACCTGATTCAGAGATTTCTAATTTTAAATTTAAGCTTGAGAACCTCTGTGTATTGCTTGGGGAGGTATTAGCTGCTCTGAATGACTGTGACACAATTGCAGTGCCAGAGAAATTGTGTAGGCTGGATAAATACTATGCATTGCCGGTGAGTACTGATGTTTTTCCAATACCTAAAAGGCTTACAGAAATTATTAGTAAGGAGTGAGATAGGCCCGGTGTGCCCTTTTCCCCACCTCCTATATTTAGAAAAATGTTTCCAATAGATGCCACTACACTGGACTTATGGCAGACTGTCCCTAAGGTGGAGGGAGCAGTTTCTACTTTAGCAAAGCGTACCACTATCCCGGTTGAGGACAGTTGTGCTTTTTCAGATCCAATGGATAAAAAATTAGAGGGTTACCTTAAGAAAATGTTTATTCAACAAGGTTTTATTTTACAGCCCCTTGCATGCATTGCGCCTGTCACTGCTGCGGCGGCATTCTGGTTTGAGGCCCTGGAAGAGGCCATCCATACAGCTCCATTGACTGAAATTGTTGACAAGCTTAGAACTCTTAAGCTAGCTAACTCATTTGTTTCTGATGCCATTGTTCATTTGACTAAACTAACGGCTAAGAATTCCGGATTCGCCATCCAGGCGCGTAGGGCGCTATGGCTCAAATCCTGGTCAGCTGATGTGACTTCAAAGTCTAAATTACTCAACATTCCTTTCAAGGGGCAGACCTTATTCGGGCCTGTTTTGAAAGAAATTATTGCTGACATTACTGGAGGTAAGGGTCATACCCTTCCTCAGGACAGGGCCAAATCAAAGGCCAAACAGTCTAATTTTCATGCCTTTCGAAATTCCAAGGCAGGTGCAGCATCAACTTCCTCCGCTTCAAGACAAGAGGGAACTTTTGCTCAATCTAAGCAGGCCTGGAAACCTAACCAGTCCTGGAACAAAGGCAAGCAGGCCAGAAAGCCTGCTGCTGCCTCTAAGACAGCATGAAGGAACGGCCCCCTATCCGGCGACGGATCTAGTAGGGGGCAGACTTTTTCTCTTCGCCCAGGCGTGGGCAAGAGATGTTCAGGATCCCTGGGCGTTGGAGATCATATCTCAGGGATATCTTCTGGACTTCAAAGCTTCCCCTCCACAAGGGAGATTTCATCTTTCAAGGTTATCTGCAAATCAGATAAAGAAAGAGGCATTCCTACGCTGTGTGCAAGACCTCCTAGTAATGGGAGTGATCCATCCAGTTCCGCGGACGGAACAAGGACAGGGTTTTTATTCAAATCTGTTTGTGGTTCCCAAAAAAGAGGGAACCTTCAGACCAATTTTGGATCTAAAGATCTTAAACAAATTCCTCAGAGTTCCATCATTCAAAATGGAAACTATTCGGACCATCCTACCCATGATCCAAGAGGGTCAGTACATGACCACAGTGGACTTAAAGGATGCCTACCTTCACATACCGATTCAGAAAGATCATCATCGGTTCCTAAGGTTTGCCTTTCTAGACAGGCATTACCAATTTGTAGCTCTTCCCTTCGGGTTTTCTACAGCCCCGAGAATTTTTACAAAGCTTCTGGGCTCACTTCTGGCGGTTCTAAGACCGCGAGGCATAGCGGTGGCTCCGTATCTAGACGACATCCTGATACAGGCGTCAAGCTTTCAAATTGCCAAGTCTCATACAGAGATAGTTCTGGCATTTCTGAGATCGCACGGGTGGAAAGTGAACGAGGAAAAGAGTTCTCTATCCCCACTCACAAGAGTCTCCTTCTTAGGGACTCTTATAGATTCTGTAGAGATGAAAATTTACCTGACAGAGTCCAGGTTATCAAAGCTTCTAAATGCTTGCTGTATTCTTCATTCCATTCCGCGCCCTTCGGTAGCTCAGTGTATGGAGGTGATCGGCTTAATGGTAGCGGCAATGGACATAGTGCCATTTGCGCGCCTACATCTCAGACCGCTGCAATTATGCATGCTAAGTCAGTGGAATGGGGATTACACAGATTTGTCCCCTCTGCTAAATCTGGATCAAGAGACCAGAGATTCTCTTCTCTGGTGGTTGTCTCGGGTCCACCTGTCCGAGGGTATGACCTTTCGCAGGCCAGATTGGACAATTGTAACAACAGATGCCAGCCTTCTAGGTTGGGGTGCAGTCTGGAACTCCCTGAAGGCACAGGGATCGTGGACTCAGGAGGAGAAACTCCTTCCGATAAATATTCTGGAATTAAGAGCAATATTCAATGCTCTTCTGGCTTGGCCTCAGTTAGCAACACTGAGGTTCATCAGATTTCAGTCAGACAACATCATGACTGTGGCTTACATCAACCATCAAGGGGGAACCAGGAGTTCCCTAGCGATGTTAGAAGTCTCAAAAATAATTAGCTGGGCAGAGACTCACTCTTGCCACCTGTCAGCAATCCATATCCCAGGCGTGGAGAACTGGGATTTTCTAAGTCGTCAGACTTTTCACCCGGGGGAGTGGGAACTCCATCCGGAGGTGTTTGCTCAATTGATTCATCGTTGGGGCAAACCAGAGTTGGATCTCATGGCGTCTCGCCAGAACGCCAAGCTTCCTTGTTATGGATCCAGGTCCAGGGACCCAGAAGAGACGCTGATAGATGCTCTAGCAGCGCCTTGGTTCTTCAACCTGGCTTATGTGTTTCCACTGTTTCCTCTGCTCCCTCGACTGATTGCCAAAATCAAACAGGAGAGAGCATCGGTGATTCTGATAGCACCTGCGTGGCCACGCAGGACCTGGTATGCAGACCTAGTGGACATGTCATCCTTTCCACCATGGACTCTGCCTCTAAGACAGGACCTTCTAATACAAGGTCTTTTCAATCATCCAAATCTAATTTCTCTGAGACTGACTGCATGGAGATTGAACGCCTGATTCTATCAAAGCGTGGCTTCTCCGAGTCAGTCATTGATACCTTAATACAGGCACGAAAGCCTGTTACCAGGAAAATCTATCACAAGATATGGTGTACATATCTTTACTGGTGTGAATCCAAGAATTACTCATGGAGTAAGGTTAGGATTCCTAGGATATTGTCCTTTCTCCAAGAGGGTTTGGACAAAGGATTATCAGCTAGTTCTTTAAAGGGACAGATTTCTGCTCTGTCTATTCTTTTGCACAAGCGTCTGGCAGAAGTTCCAGACGTCCAGGCATTTTGTCAGGCTTTGGTTAGAATTAAGGCTGTGTTTAAACCTGTTGCTCCCCCATGGAGCTTTAACTTGGTTCTTAAAGTTCTTCAAGGAGTTCCGTTTGAATCCCTTCATTCCATGGATATTAAGCTTTTATCTTGGAAAGTTCTGTTTTTGATGGCTATTTCCTCGGCTCGGAGAGTCTCTGAGCTATCTGCCTTACAATGTGATTCTCCTTATCTGATTTTTCATGCAGATAAGGTAGTTCTGCGTAACAAACCTGGGTTTTTACCTAAGGTGGTTTCTAACAAGAATATCAATCAAGAGATTGTGTTTCCATCATTGTGTCCTAATCCTTCTTCAAAGAAGGAACGTCTTTTACATAATCTGGACGTAGTCCGTGCCTTGAAGTTTTACTTACAAGCTACTAAAGATTTTCGTCAAACATCTTCCCTGTTTGTCGTTTATTCTGGACAGAGGAGAGGTCAAAAAGCTTTGGCAACCTCTCTTTCCTTTTGGCTTCGGAGTATTATACGCCTAGCCTATGAGACTGCTGGACAGCAGCCCCCTGAAAGAATTACAACTCATTCTACTAGAGCTGTGGCTTCCACCTGGGCCTTTAAAAATGAGGCCTCTGTTGAACAGATTTGCAAGGCCGCTTCTTCGGAGGCTGTTTTTGGGAGAAAGGTTCTTCAGGCAGTGGTTCCTTTCGCTTAATCCCTGCCTTGTCCCTCCCATCATCCGTGTACTTTAGCTTTGGTATTGGTATCCCATAAGTAATGGATGATCCGTGGACTGGATACACTTAACAAGAGAAAACATAATTTATGCTTACCTGATAAATTTATTTCTCTTGTAGTGTATCCAGTCCAAGGCCCGCCGTGTCATTTTAAGGCAGGTCTAAAATTTAATTAAACTACAGTTACCACTGCACCCTATGGTTTCTCCTTTCTCTGTTTGCCCTTCTTAGGCATAGACAATCTCCCAGATTCATGTGTTCATATTTAATATGTTTTCTGAATATATATATTCATTTGAGTATCTTAAACTACATGAGAAATAGGCACAATTCCTTTATCTGAGATCTAGTTTCTCATGTGCTGTTTATCTGAGCCAACAGCCTTTCCAACTGAGAATGTGAATTTGGTGTAAGCAGGGACAATTTAACACTTGGATGAGAACAGCTGTATCCTCTGAGTATGTTTGTATATACCCCTATTCTTACAGACGGACAGTCTGTTCCTTACAGGGGTTCCTGTTATCTAAGTATGAATTTCATTGGCTAAATTAATTTAGAGATTTCAATCTGGGAAGGCTATCCAATAATAATTCATTAGCAGTTATCTCTCTTCTGAGACCGTGATCAAAGGCTCTTTAGATGTGACATTATGTCTTATAATTTGGGACCAATGTTTATTTTTCATTAGAAATCCTGTCTATTTATTTTGTTCTACAAGTCTGTAGTTGAGAGCAAAAGGGAGGGGTTGAAATCACCCATTCCAGTGTTTGTTCGCAATGCAGCTAAATCAATTCATAGTAGATATTAGCTAAATGAAATATTAGATTCTATGATACATCTGTAGTTTATTTAAGGTTACTTCAGATACCCTGACAATAAATATATATAAGTTGTGAGGTACAATAGGCAAAGTACTGCACAACGTATATAAGTCTATTTGGGTGAAGGGGTTAAAGGGACAGTCGTCAAAATTAAACTTTCATGATTCAGATAGGCCATAAAATATTAAACAACTCTCCAATTAACTTTTATCATTACATTTCCTTGTTCTCTTGGTATTCTTTGTTGAAAGCTAAACCTAGGTAGGCTCTTATGCTATTTTGTAAGCCCTTGAAGGCCGCCTCTTATTTCAGTGCATTTTGACAGTTTTTCACAGCTAGAGGGCGTTAGTTTGTGTGCCACATAGATAACATTCTGCTCACACCCGTGGAGTTACTTATGAGAGGGCACTGATTGGCTAAAATGCAAGTCTGTCAAAAGAACTGAAATAAGGGGGCAATCTACAGAGGCTTAGATACAAGGTAATCACAGAGGTAAAATGTATTTTAATATAACCGTGTTGGTTATGCAAAGCTGGGGAATGGCTAATAAAGGGATTATCTATCTTTTAAAAAAAATAACAAATCTGGAGTAGACTGCCCCTTTAATTAATGTTGTCATGGTAACATTAATCCCATGGCTACTAAAGAGAATTGCAGTATACAGTGTGATAATCTTTTGGTAAAAAAAAAAAGAAAGATGAACGGAAAAAATGAGAGATATATCAGATGTTACTAAACAATAGCCCTGTAAATAGAGCCCATACAATGATATGTGTTCCTTAAGTAAAGTAAGGGTAAGACTAGGCAGACCTCCACAATCAAACTACACTCCTATGCACACTCCAATGTCTACCCTCACAAGCCTGCAGTATACACAGAGCAATGTAGGGAGAAATATCACGGAGCATACGCGTCCTGCAGCTGTACGCCCAAACTGGTTAATATCAGCTTGCAGACATAAGGAAAGTACATGGTGGTGTGTGTGTGTGTAAGGGTTACAAGTTGATACATGAAACAAATCTGAACAGATAATGTGGTTATCCAATACTGTTCACAACAGTCTTAATTGTCATTCAAGAATTGCTAAAAAACGAGAAGCCAATGTGTTAGGTAAGTTTTGTATAAAATGACATGAACTGGTTTTAGCAATTCTTGAATGACAATTAAGACTGTTGTGAACAGTATTGGATAACCACATTATCTGTTCAGATTTGTTTCATGTATCAACTTGTAACCCTTACACACACACCACCATGTACTTTCAACTTGATACACTATGGGGAATATTTTACAACTGTTTTTAACAATGCACAGAATACTTGTGCAGTATTCAGTATATAAGCATTTTTATATAGTGTATTGTCTCAATGGGTAAGGCCTTGTTTTCCTTTAAAGTTAAACTATCTCTGAGAACCATATTTAGTATTGGCCAGCATAGGGTCTCCAACTTCAGGAAGATGTAGAAAGCCCTCAAACTTAAAGGGCTCCTTCCCTCTCACTCCCTTTTTGCATTTGAACTCAGTTTCTACCTATTAGCATTGCAGTTATGTGAACTGAAAGTGTTTTGTAATAAGGTGTAACAGACTACTTTCTCAGGCTAAGGCAGAAGTTGTTTTATTCCTTTCTATTGTTCATATTACTTAGCCTTTACAATGATATGATTCTACCAGTGTGTGTGAGAACCAGCCCGTCATGCCATGGTAAATTTATTGTGTTTTTACCACGTCACTTGTTGTTTTAGGGCTCAAACCCATTCTCCCCTCTCTTTATAATTTAGGTTCTTGTTTTGTGATGTGTAAAGTATTATGCTTGCAGGGGTGGGGTATTATATACAGTGGCTGTCACACATTTGGATCTCTATAAAGCTATTCAGTAGTACTGAAAACATTTCTGAAAAGAGTGTAACAATTTGAATTATTGATCAGTTTAAATCTGCTCTTTCCGAGCTCTAATTATTTACCAATAGTTAACCTGTTTTATTCAAATCAACCTGTGCAATTATTCTAATGCTGTTTTTTTATTTCATGTATACATTTATTCTTCTTCTCATTAGGTCACCAGAAACAAATAGATCCTGAAACATTTCGGGATTTCTATACTTATTGGAAGGAAAGTGAAGCAGAAGCTGAAGATGTGAATTTACCTCCCATAGTAGTAGAATGTCTGGATCGCAATGAATTTGTTTATAAGCTCTCCCGCTCCGTTAAAACAAATTACGGAGTTGGGAAGATCGCAATGACGCAGAAGCGCTTATTCTTGCTGATGGAAGGAAGGTCTGGCTATGTTGAAATAGGAACATTTCGAAATATTGAAGTAAGGAATATTTGTAAATTTAGGACAGAATCTCAAATTTGTCTACTTTTTTAGATTCCTTGTACTGAGAAAATGCAATTAATTAATACTTTGGTCAATTTACTTTTAACCTCTTAAGGACATATGATGGAATTTTTCCATCATAAAACAATTGAGCAAACTGAAAGCTGTGTCCTTAAAGGGTTAAGCAAACCTTATTGTTACTACATACAATATCTGAAACTGGTCTTGTAATAAAGATATCTCTTAAATAGAGAGAAAGCAGGACCCCCCACATATATATAAAGTGTGTATTTCCTAGTGACTAGCTCATAACATTCTCTATTAAATGTAAATATAATGTGGTTATAGATCATACCTTCATGCAAATCATACCAGCGCAGTGAATCGGAATAATTAAATTGGGGGGGGGGGGGACATTTGTCAACAAAACAAGAAAGAATTAAGAACATTGTGGGGCATAATTACATAATACTGAAAGATAGCAATCATATTCTAGCAATAACTACCGTTGTCTTAATAGAACATTGTAACTATTTTACATAAATATACTCCTCATAATAAGGGCTGTAATGTTTAATATATATATATTTTTTAAATCCATAGTTATAGCAGATGTTTTTAGATTGTATCTTCCTAGCAGTACATCTGTCCCTGGCTGTATAAACCCTACTTGATGCCTTATTTTTATTAATAAATAAATTATTAAAAAATGGCAGCAAGATTTTTGTATTTTCCATGCTTGAAAGAGGAGGCATATTTGAAATAACTATTCATGCCAGTCTTATTGAGAGTCCTATTATAACTACTGAGATTAGCATTATTTATCGATGGCTACATTGCATTTTGGTATAAAGGCTATTTAGCAATAAACAATTCTTCTGCAAATACCAAATACATAAAAATGAATCAAGTTTGTTTTTAGCAATTACAGCGCTGTCTCGTGTTTTTTTCATCAATAGGAGGTTAAATGCACCACTGTTGCCTTCCTAGTTTTAAGGATACCAACCCTTCGAATTAAGACCTCGACAAGGAAAATTGTCTTTGAAGCAAATTTGAAAAATGAGTGCGACCTGTGGCATTTAATGATCAAGGAGATGTGGGCTGGGAGGAAAATGGCTGATGATCACAAGGTCAGTTATTGTATACTGCAGTGTTCAACAAATCTATTTAAAAAATTGCAGCCAGTAAGAATATTTAGGAGCCAGACATTCTTTGAGGAGCCAAACAGTGGTAGTTGTATAAAGATATATGGAGAATAACCCAAAAAGTTAGGAGCCAGGGGTAAAATTCTAGGAGCCAATGTCTCCTTGGTTTGTCGAGCCCTAGTATACTGCATGTACAAACCTATACATAGAGTTGTAAATGTTATACCATAAAGCATAATGTGATAGCAGACAGGTGTGGTGTAGGAACGCCACTCTACCTTTTTTAAATGAGGGCGTCAAATCATACTTTAGTAGTCGCTGGAGCCACATGTAACTGTAGATGTTTTATTAGTCAAAACCACAATATACAATTGTAATTAAAACAAGTGAAACATTTTAGAACAGGTTTGTTTATTTTAAGGCACAATATGCTGTCCAATTTTTTTTAAGTGTCTCTCTATTTCTCCAAAGTGAAAATTTTGTGTGTCTTAAACTAGTATGTTTTAGTGATTTCACCTTATAAAAGCTATTTCTTTCATGTAATTGGCAAGAGTCCATGAGCTAGTGACGTATGGGATATACAAACCTACCAGGGGGGGAAAAGTTTCTGAAACCTCAAAATGCCTATAAATACACCCCTCACCACACCCACAATTCAGTTTTACAAACTTTGCCTCCTATGGAGGTGGTGAAGTAAGTTTGTGCTAAGATTTCTACGTTGACATGCGCTTCTCAGCATTTTGAAGCCCGATTCCTCTCAGAGTACGGCGAATGTCAGAGGGACGTGGAGAGTATTACCTATTGATTGCAATGATTTCCCTAACAGGGGTCTATTGCATAGGTTCTCTGTTATCGGTTGTAGAGATTCATCTCCTACCTCCCTTTTCAGATCGACGATATACTCTCATATACCATTACCTCTACTGATAACTGTTTCAGTACTGGTTTGGCTATCTGCTATATGTGGATGGGTGTCTTTTGGTAAGTATGTTTTTTCTTAAGACACCTCAGCTATGGCTTGGCACTTTATGCATTTATATAAAGTTATAAATATATGTATTGCACTTATATTTGCCATGAGTCGGGTTCATGTATTTCCTTTTGCAGATTGTCAGTTTCATATTTGGGGAAGTTAATATTGAGAAATATTTTTCTTACCTGGGGATTAGTCTTTTTCTTTCAAGTAATTGGCAAGAGTCCATGAGCTAGTGACATATGGGATATACAATCCTACCAGCAGTGGCAAAGTTTCCCAAACCTCAAAATGCCTATAAATACCCCCCTCACCACACCCACAATTCAGTTTTACAAACTTTGCCTCCTATGGAGGTGGTGAAGTAAGTTTGTGCTACGTTGATATGCGCTTCTCAGCATTGTTGAAGCCTGATCCCTCTCAGCATACAGCGAATGTCAGAGGGACGTGAAGGGAGTATCACTTACTTGAATACGATGATTTCCCTAACGGGGGTCTATTGCATAGGTTCTCTGTTATCGGTCGTAGAGATTCATCTCCTACCTCCCTTTTCAGATCGACGATATACTCTCAATTTACCATTACCTCAAATGCTAAACTTTATTGCGTCATTCTTGGTGTGAAAATATATTTGGCGCGAAAAAATATGTTTATGACGCATCTTAGTCATTTCTTGCATCATACGTGACGCTGAGACCTTTCACACGGCGGCGTCATTAGTGACGCGAGTGTGTCAAACTTTTTCATTATTTCAATACCCCTTGTATGTTTGCCTCTTGCTTTTTGCTTTCAGAGGCCTATGCTATTGCATTTTTTCCCATTCCTGAAACGGTCATAGAAGGAAATAGATCATTTTGCTTTATATGTTGTTTTTTTCTCTTACATTGTGCAAGATGTCCCATTCTGATCCTGTCTCAGAAGTTTCTCCTGGAACATTGCTGCCTGACATCGGTTCTACCAAAGCTAAGTGCATTTGTTGTAAAATTGTAGAAATTATTTCACCGAATGTCATTTGTAATAGTTGTCATGATAAACTTTTACTGGCAGATAGTGTTTCCATCAGTAATAGTACATTGCCAGTTGCAATTCCTTCAACTTCTAATGTGCATGATATACTTGTAAATTTTAAAGAATTTGTTTCTGATTCTATTATGAAGGCTTTGTCTGCATTTCCACCTTCTAATAAACGTAAAAGGTCTTTTAAAATTTCTCATTTAGCTGATGAAATTTCAAATGACCAACAACATAATAATTCATCCTCTTCTGATGAGGATCTATCTGAAACAGAAGATCCTTCCTCAGACATTGACACTGACAAATCTACTTATTTATTTAAAATAGAGTATATGCGTTCTTTATTAAAAGAAGTGTTAATTACTTTGGATATTGAGGTAACCAGTCCTATTGACGTTCAGTCTAATAAACGTTTAAATGCTGTTTTTAAACCTCCTGTGGTTTCCCCAGGGGTTTTTCCCATTCCTGAGGCCATTTCTGATATGATTTATAGGGAATTGAATAAGCCAGGTACTTCTTTTATTCCTTCTTCAAGGTTTAAAAAATTGTATCCTTTTCCAGCAAAATCTACAGAGTTTTGGGAAAAAATCCCCAAAGTTGATGGGGCTATTTCTACTCTTGCTAAACGTACCACTATTCCTATGGAAGATAGCACTTCCTTTAAGGATCCTTTAGATAGGAAGCTTGAATCTTATCTAAGGAAGGCCTATTTATATTCAGGTCGTCATCTCAGACCTGCTATTTCTTTGGCTGATGTTGCGGCTGCATCAACTTTCTGGTTGGAGAATTTAGCGCAACACAAATTGGATTCTGACATATCTAGCGTTGTTCGCTTACTGCAACATGCTAATCATTTTATTTGTGATGCCATTTTTTATATTATCAAAATTGATGTTAGATCCATGTCTTTAGCTGTTTTAGCTAGAAGAGCTTTGTGTCTTAAATCCTGGAATGCTGATATGACATCTAAATCTAGATTACTATCTCTTTCTTTCCAAGATAATAATTTATTTGGTTCTCGGTTGGATTTTATTATTTCAACTATCACTGGGGCAAAAGGAGTTTTTTTGCCTCAGGATAAAAATCCGAAGGGTAAATCTAAGGCTTCTAATCGTTTTCGTTCCTTTCGTCAGAATAAGGAACAAAAACTCAATCCTTCCCCCAAGGAATCTGCTTCCAATTGGAAGCCTTCCTCAAATTGGAATAAATCCAAGCCATTTAGGAAACCAAAGTCAGCCCCTAAATCCGGATGAAGGTGCGGCCCTCATGCCAGCTCAGCTGGTAGGGGGCAGATTAAGGTTTTTCAAGGATTTTTGGATAAAATCTGTCCAAAATCATTGGATTCAGAGCATTGTCTCTCAAGGGTATCGAATAGGATTCAAAATAAGACCTCCTGTGAGAAGATTTTTTCTCTCACGCATCCCAGTAAATCCAGTAAAAGCTCAGGCTTTTCTGAAGTGTGTTTCAGACCTGGAGTCTTCAAGGGTAATTATGCCAGTTCCTCCTCAGGAACAAGGTTTGGGGTTTTATTCAAACCTATTCATTGTACCAAAGAGAGAAAATTTATTCAGACCAGTTCTGGATCTAAAAATTTTTAATCGTTATGTAAGAGTGCCAACTTTCAAGATGGTGACTATAAGGACTATTCGGCCTTTTGTTCAGCGAGAACATTATATGTCCACAATAAACTTGCAGGATGCATACCTTCATATTCCGATTCATCCAGAACACTTTCAGTTTCTGAGATTCTCTTTTCTAGACAAGCATTACCAATTTGTTGCTCTTCCATTTGGCCTAGCAACAGCTCCAAGAATCTTTCTCCAACATAGGTGTGTCCGGTCCACGGCGTCATCCTTACTTGTGGGATATTCTCTTCCCCAACAGGAAATGGCAAAGAGCCCAGCAAAGCTGGTCACATGATCCCTCCTAGGCTCCGCCTTCCCCAGTCATTCTCTTTGCCGTTGTACAGGCAACATCTCCACGGAGATGGCTTAGAGTTTTTTAGTGTTTAACTGTAGTTTTTATTATTCAATCAAGAGTTTGTTATTTTAAAATAGTGCTGGTATGTACTATTTACTCTGAAACAGAAAAGAGAAGAAGATTTCTGTTTGTAAGAGGAAAATGATTTTAGCAACCGTTACTAAAATCGATGGCTGTTTCCACACAGGACTGTTGAGAGGAATTAACTTCAGTTGGGGGAACAGTGAGCAGACTTTTGCTGCTTGAGGTATGACACATTCTAACAAGACGATGTAATGCTGGAAGCTGTCATTTTCCCTATGGGATCCGGTAAGCCATTTTTATAACAGACAGAAAAAAAGGGCTTCACAAGGGCTTTTTAAGACTGTAGACATTTTCTGGGCTAAATCGATTTATATATAAACATATTTTATACTCCATAGCCTTGAGGAATTATTTTAATCTTGGGAATTTTGTAAAATAACCGGCAGGCACTGTATTGGACACCTTATTCTCTAGGGGCTTTCCCTAATCATAGGCAGAGTCTCATTTTCGCGCCTGTATTGCGCACTTGTTTTTGAGAAGCATGACATGCAGATCCATGTGTGAGGAGCTCTGATACATAGAAAAGACTTTCTGAAGGCGTCATTTGGTATCGTATTCCCCTTTGGGCTTGGTTGGGTCTCAGCAAAGCAGATACCAGGGACTGTAAAGGGGTTAAATATAAAAACGGCTCCGGTTCCGTTATTTTAAGGGTTAAAGCTTCCAAATTTGGTGTGCAATACTTTTAAGGCTTTAAGACACTGTGGTGAAATTTTGGTGAATTTTGAACAATTCCTTCATACTTTTTCGCAATTGCAGTAATAAAGTGTGTTCAGTTTAAAATTTAAAGTGACAGTAACGGTTTTATTTTAAAACGTTTTTTGTACTTTATTATCAAGTTTATGCCTGTTTAACATGTCTGAACTACCAGATAGACTGTGTTCTGAATGTGGGGAAGCCAAGGTTCCTTCTCATTTAAATAGATGTGATTTATGTGACACAAAATTTAGAGAAAATGATGCCCAAGATGATTCCTCAAGTGAGGGGAGTAAGCATGGTACTGCATCATCCCCTCCTTCGTCTACACCAGTCTTGCCCACACAGGAGGCCCCTAGTACATCTAGCGCGCCAATACTCCTTACTATGCAACAATTAACGGCTGTAATGGATAATTCTATCAAAAACATTTTAGCCAAAATGCCCACTTATCAGCGAAAGCGCGACTGCTCTGTTTTAGAAAATACTGAAGAGCATGAGGACGCTGATGATATTGGTTCTGAAGGGCCCCTACACCAGTCTGAGGGGGCCAGGGAGGTTTTGTCTGAGGGAGAAATTTCAGATTCAGGGAAAATTTCTCAACAAGCTGAACCTGATGTGATTACATTTAAATTTAAGTTGGAACATCTCCGCGCTCTGCTTAAGGAGGTGTTATCCACTCTGGATGATTGTGAGAATTTGGTCATTCCAGAGAAACTATGTAAAATGGACAAGTTCCTAGAGGTCCCGGGGCCCCCCGAAGCTTTTCCTATACCCAAGCGGGTGGCGGACATTGTAAATAAAGAATGGGAAAGGCCCGGTATACCTTTCGTCCCTCCCCCCATATTTAAAAAAATTGTTTCCTATGGTCGACCCCAGAAAGGACTTATGGCAGACAGTCCCCAAGGTCGAGGGGGCGGTTTCTACTCTAAACAAACGCACCACTATACCCATAGAAGATAGTTGTGCTTTCAAAGATCCTATGGATAAAAAATTAGAAGGTTTGCTTAAAAAGATGTTTGTTCAGCAAGGTTACCTTCTACAACCAATTTCATGCATTGTTCCTGTCACTACAGCCGCGTGTTTCTGGTTCGATGAGCTAGAAAAGGCGATCAATAATAATTCTTCTTCTTATGAGGAGATTATGGACAGAATTCGTGCTCTTAAATTGGCTAATTCTTTCACCCTAGACGCCACTTTGCAATTGGCTAGGTTAGCGGCGAAAAATTCTGGGTTTGCTATTGTGGCGCGCAGAGCGCTTTGGTTAAAATCTTGGTCAGCGGATGCGTCTTCCAAGAACAAATTGCTTAACATTCCTTTCAAGGGGAAAACGCTGTTTGGCCCTGACTTGAAAGAGATTATCTCTGATATCACTGGGGGCAAGGGCCACGCCCTTCCTCAGGATAGGTCTTTCAAGGCCAAAAATAAACCTAATTTTCGTCCCTTTCGCAGAAACGGACCAGCCCCAAGTGCTACGTCCTCTAAGCAGGAGGGTAATACTTCTCAAGCCAAGCCAGCCTGGAGACCTATGCAAGGCTGGAACAAGGGAAAGCAGGCCAAGAAACCTGCCACTGCTACCAAGACAGCATGAGATGTTGGCCCCCGATCCGGGACCGGATCTGGTGGGGGGCAGACTCTCTCTCTTCGCTCAGGCTTGGGCAAGAGATGTTCTGGATCCTTGGGCGCTAGAAATAGTCTCCCAAGGTTATCTTCTGGAATTCAAGGGGCTTCCCCCAAGGGGGAGGTTCCACAGGTCTCAATTGTCTTCAGACAGGAAGGTCAATTCATGACCACGGTGGATTTAAAGGATGCGTATCTACATATTCCTATCCACAAGGAACATCATCGGTTCCTAAGGTTCGCATTCCTGGACAAGCATTACCAGTTTGTGGCACTTCCGTTCGGATTAGCCACTCCTCCAAGGATTTTCACAAAGGTACTAGGGTCCCTTCTAGCTGTGCTAAGACCAAGGGGCATTGCAGTAGTACCTTACTTGGACGACATTCTGATTCAAGCGTCGTCCCTTCCTCAAGCAAAGGCTCACACGGACATTGTCCTGGCCTTTCTCAGATCTCACGGATGGAAAGTGAACATAGAAAAGAGTTCTCTATCTCCGTCAACAAGGGTTCCCTTCTTGGGAACAATAATAGACTCCTTAGAAATGAGGATTTTTCTGACAGAGGCCAGAAAAACAAAACTTCTAAACTCTTGTCAAATACTTCATTCTGTTCCTCTTCCTTCCATAGCGCAGTGCATGGAAGTAATAGGTTTGATGGTAGCGGCAATGGACATAGTTCCTTTTGCGCGCATTCATCTAAGACCATTACAACTGTGCATGCTCAGTCAGTGGAATGGGGACTATACAGACTTGTCTCCGACGATACAAGTAAATCAGAGGACCAGAGATTCACTCCGTTGGTGGCTGTCCCTGGACAACCTGTCACAGGGGATGAGCTTCCGCAGACCAGAGTGGGTCATTGTCACGACCGACGCCAGTCTGGTGGGCTGGGGCGCGGTCTGGGGACCCCTGAAAGCTCAGGGTCTTTGGTCTCGGGAAGAATCTCTTCTACCGATAAATATTCTGGAACTGAGAGCGATATTCAATGCTCTCAAGGCTTGGCCTCAGCTAGCAAAGGCCAAGTTCATACTGTTTCAATCAGACAACATGACAACTGTTGCGTACATCAACCATCAGGGGGGAACAAGGAGTTCCCTGGCGATGGAAGAAGTGACCAAAATCATTCAATGGGCGGAGACTCACTCCTGCCACTTGTCTGCAATCCACATCCCAGGAGTGGAAAATTGGGAAGCGGATTTTCTGAGTCGTCAGACATTTCATCCGGGGGAGTGGGAACTCCATCCGGAAATCTTTGCCCAAATTACTCAACTGTGGGGCATTCCAGACTTGGATCTGATGGCCTCTCGTCAGAACTTCAAGGTTCCTTGCTACGGGTCCAGATCCAGGGATCCCAAGGCGACTCTAGTAGATGCACTAGTAGCACCTTGGACCTTCAAACTAGCTTATGTATTCCCGCCGTTTCCTCTCATCCCCAGGCTGGTAGCCAGGATCAATCAGGAGAGGGCATCGGTGATCTTGATAGCTCCTGCGTGGCCACGCAGGACTTGGTATGCAGACCTGGTGAATATGTCATCGGCTCCACCATGGAAGCTACCTTTGAGACGAGACCTTCTTGTTCAAGGTCCGTTCGAACATCCGAATCTGGTCTCACTCCAACTGACTGCTTGGAGATTGAACGCTTGATCTTATCAAAGCGAGGATTCTCAGATTCTGTCATTGATACTCTTGTTCAGGCCAGAAAGCCTGTAACTAGAAAAATTTACCACAAAATATGGAAAAAATATATCTGTTGGTGTGAATCTAAAGGATTCCCTTGGGACAAGGTAAAAATTCCTAAGATTCTATCCTTTCTTCAAGAAGGTTTGGAGAAAGAATTATCTGCAAGTTCCTTAAAGGGACAGATTTCTGCCTTGTCTGTGTTACTTCACAAAAAGCTGGCAGCTGTGCCAGATGTTCAAGCCTTTGTTCAGGCTCTGGTTAGAATCAAGCCTGTTTACAAACCTTTGACTCCTCCTTGGAGTCTCAATTTAGTTCTTTCAGTTCTTCAGGGGGTTCCGTTTGAACCCTTACATTCCGTTGATATTAAGTTATTATCTTGGAAAGTTTTGTTTTTGGTTGCAATTTCTTCTGCTAGAAGAGTTTCAGAATTATCTGCTCTGCAGTGTTCTCCTCCTTATCTGGTGTTCCATGCTGATAAGGTGGTTTTACGTACTAAACTTGGTTTTCTTCCGAAAGTTGTTTCTAACAAAAATATTAACCAGGAGATAGTCGTGCCTTCTTTGTGTCCGAATCCAGTTTCAAAGAAGGAACGTTTGTTGCACAATTTGGATGTTGTTCGTGCTCTAAAATTCTATTTAGATGCTACAAAGGATTTTAGTCAAACATCTTCCTTGTTTGTTGTTTATTCAGGTAAAAGGAGAGGTCAAAAAGCAACTTCTACCTCTCTCTCTTTTTGGATTAAAAGCATCATCAGATTGGCTTACGAGACTGCCGGACGGCAGCCTCCTGACAGAATCACAGCTCATTCCACTAGGGCTGTGGCTTCCACATGGGCCTTCAAGAACGAGGCTTCTGTTGATCAGATATGTAAGGCAGCGACTTGGTCTTCACTGCACACTTTTACTAAATTTTACAAGTTTGATACTTTTGCTTCTTCTGAGGCTATTTTTGGGAGAAAGGTTTTGCAAGCCGTGGTGCCCTCCATTTAGGTGACCTGATTTGCTCCCTCCCTTCATCCGTGTCCTAAAGCTTTGGTATTGGTTCCCACAAGTAAGGATGACGCCGTGGACCGGACACACCTATGTTGGAGAAAACAGAATTTATGTTTACCTGATAAATTACTTTCTCCAACGGTGTGTCCGGTCCACGGCCCGCCCTGGTTTTTTAATCAGGTCTGATAATTTATTTTCTTTAACTACAGTCACCACGGTATCATATGGTTTCTCCTATGCAAATATTCCTCCTTTACGTCGGTCGAATGACTGGGGAAGGCGGAGCCTAGGAGGGATCATGTGACCAGCTTTGCTGGGCTCTTTGCCATTTCCTGTTGGGGAAGAGAATATCCCACAAGTAAGGATGACGCCGTGGACCGGACACACCGTTGGAGAAAGTAATTTATCAGGTAAACATAAATTCTGTTTTTCAAAGGTACTGGGTGCCCTACTATCTGTAATCGGAGAACAGGGTATTGCAGTGTTTCCTTATTTGGACGATATCTTGGTACTAGCTCAGTCTTTACATACTGCAGAATCTCACACGAATCAGCTAGTGTTGTTTCTTCGAAAACCTGGTTGGAGGATCAATTTACCAAAAAGTTTCTTGATTCCTCAGACAAGGGTCACCTTTTTAGGCTTCCAGATAGATTCAGTGTCCATGACTCTGTCTTTAACAGACATGTCAGGGTTGAGCACTGTTTCTTTAAGAGACTCTGAAGTTTCTCCTAATTGATTGTTCCTCCTATAAAACAACACAGCACATTGCAATCAGTGCTTGGTATTGTGTTCCAGTATCCACTGAGTACACCTTGTATTAAGCTCTGGATTACAAGTTGTCTCTGCTGGATTTCCTAATACCGGATCCTACTCTCACTTCCTCATTTGATGCCTCTGCAAGATTCCTCAGTGGGGTAACGGAAGATTTATTACCTTCTCTCAATGTCTCTCTGCTTCAGCCGCAGCCGCTGCTACATTCCAGGCTGTCAGCTCTGCCGGTGACGTCACACGCTCACTTCCTCCTCATTCAGCATTCACACACTGCCTGCCTGCTCCACCATCAGACTTCTCAGCTCCTGCAGCATTTCAGGTACACTCTCTGCAAATACTACTACTGACTGCTTAGCTTGCTACCACTTACAAATATTGCTGTATTTGATTATTCATATTTAGGTAGTATTACGCTCTCCATCCTGAAATTATTCTTTCTCTTGTTAGGTGTATCCAATCCACGGATCATCCATTACTTGTGGGATATTCTCCTTCCCAACAGGAAGTTGCAAGAGGATCACCCACCGCAGAGCTGCTATATAGCTCCTCCCCTAACTGCCATATCCAGTCATTCTCTTGCAAGCTCTCAACATAGCTGGAGGTAGTTAGAGGAAAGTGGTAAAATATAGTTAGTTTTTTCTTCAATCAAAAGTTTGTTTTTAAATGGTACCGGAGTGTACTATTTTATCTCAGGCAGCATTTAGAAGAAGAATCTGCCTGCGTTTTTTTTATGATCTTAGCAGAAGTAACTAAGATCCACTGCCGTTCTCACATATGTCTGAAGAGTGAGGTAACTTCAGAGGGAGAATGGCGTGCAGGGTATCCTGCAATAAGGTATGTGCAGTTAAGTTTTTCTAGGGATGGAATTTGCTAGAAAATGCTGCTGATACCGGATTAATGTAAGTTAAAGCCTAAATACAGTGATTTAATAGCGACTAGTATCAGGCTTGCTATCAGAGGTATATACTCTGATTAATGTGCAATATAAAACGTTTGCTGGCATGTTTTATCGTTTTTATATATGCTTTGGTGATAAAACTTATTGGGGCCTAGTTTTTTCCACATGGCTGGCTTTATTTTTGCCTAGAAACAGTTTCCTGAGGCTTTCCACTGTTATAGTATAAAAGTTACAGTTGGTGCAGTTAAAATTACAAACTGTGACATTCAGCTTCCCTCAGCAGTCCCCTGCATGCTATAGGACATCTCTGAAGGGCTCAAAAGGCTTCAAAAGTAGGAGCTGTGGCAGTTGTTATGACTGTTTAAAAAACATATTTTTCGTTTTGTTAATCTGTTTTTTGTATTAAGGGGTTAATCAATCATTTGCAAGTGGGTGCAATGCTCTGCTAACTTGTTACATACACTGTAAAAATTTCGTTAGTTTAACTGCCTTTTTTCACTGTTATTTCAAATTTTGGCAAAATTTGTTTCTCTTAAAGGCACAGTAACATTTTTTTATATTGCTTGTTAACTTGATTTAAAGTGTTTTCCAAGCTTGCTAGTCTCATTGCTAGTCTGTATAAACATGTCTGACATAGAGGAAACTCCTTGTTCATTATGTTAAAAGCCATGGTGGAACCCCATAGGAGAATGTGTACTAAATGTATTGATTTCACTTTAAACAATAAAGATCAGCTGTTATCTTTAAAAGAATTATCACCAGAGGATTCTGACGAGGGGGAAGTTATGCCGACTAACTCTCCCCACGTGTCGGACCCTTTGACTCCCGCTCAAGGGACTCACGCTAAAATGGCGCCAAGTACATCAAAGACGCCCATAGCGATTACTTTTCAGGACATGGCGGCAATCATGGATAATACCCGGTCAGCTGTATTAGCCAGACTGCCTGAATTCAGAGGAAAGCGCGATAGCTCTGGGGTTAGACGTAATACAGAGCGCGCATATGTTTTAAGGCCCATGTCTGATACTGCGTCACAATATGCAGAAGCTGAGGAAGAGCTTCAGTCTGTGGGTGATGTCTCTGACTCGGGGAAACCTGATTCAGATATGTCTACTTTTAAATTTAAGCTTGAGAACCTCCGGGTGTTGCTTGGAGAGGTTTTAGCTGCTCTGAATGACTGTGACACAATTGCAGTGCCAGAGAAATTGTGTAAACTGGATAAATACTACGCGGTGCCGGTGTGTACTGATGTTTTTCCAATACCTAAAAGGTTTACAGAAATTATTACTAAGGAGTGGGACAGACCCGGTGTGCCGTTTCCCCCCCCCTCCTATTTTTAGAAAAATGTTTCCAATAGACGCCACCACACGGGACTTATAGCAGACGGTCCCTAAGGTGGAGGGAGCAGTTTCTACTTTAGCAAAGCATGCCACTATCCCTGTCGAGAACAGTTGTGCTTTTTCAGATCCAATGGATAAAATATTAGAAGGTTACCTTAAGAAAATGTTTATTCAACAAGGTTTTATCCTGCAGCCCCTTGCATGCATTGCTCCTGTCACTGCTGCTGCGGCGTTCTGGTTTTAGTCCTTTCAGACAGCTACTCCATTGACTGAAATACTTGACAAGCTTAGAACACTTAAGCTAGCTAATTCTTTTGTTTCTGATGCCATTGTTCATTTCACTAAACTAACGGCTAAGATTTCTGGATTCGCCATCCAGACGCGTAGGGCGCTATGGCTTAAATCTTGGTCAGCTGACGATACTTCAAAGTCTAAATTACTCAACATTCCCTTCAAGGGGCAGACCCTATTCGGGCCTGGTTTGAAGGAAATCATTGCTAACATTACTGGAGGTAAGGGTCATACCCTTCCTCAGGACAGGGCCAAATCAAGGGCCAAACAGTCTAATTTTCGTGCCTTTCGAAACTTCAAGGCAGGTGCAGCATCAACTTCCTCTGCTACAAAACAAGAGGGAACTTTTGCGCAATCCAAGCAGGCCTGGAAATCTAACCAGGCCTGGAGCAAAGGCAAGCAGGCCAGAAAGCCTGCTGCTGCCTCTAAGACAGCATGAAGGAACGGCCCCCTATCCGGCAACGGATCTAGTAGGGGGCAGACTTTCTCTCTTCGCCCAGGCGTGGGCAAGAGATGTTCAGGATCCCTGGGCGTTGGAGATCATATCTCAGGGATATCTTCTGGACTTCAAAGCTTCCCCCCACAAGAGAGATTTCACCTTTCGAGATTATCTGTAAACCAGATAAAGAAAGAGGCATTCTTACGCTGTGTGCAAGACCTCCTAATAATGGGAGTGATCCATCCAGTTCCACAGATGGAACAAGGACAGGGATTTTTTTCAAATCTGTTTGTGTTTCCCAACAAAGAGGGAACCTTCAGACCAATTTTGGATCTTAAGATCTTAAACAAATTCCTCAGAGTTCCATCGTTCAAATTGGAAACTATTCGGACATTCCTACCTATGATCCAGGAGGGTCAGTACATGACCACAGTGGATTTGAAGGATTCTTACCTTCACATACCGATTCACAAAGATCATCATCGGTTCCTAAGGTTTGCCTTTATAGACAGGCATTACCAGTTTGTGGCTCTTCCCTTCGGGTTAGCTACAGCCCCAAGAATTTTTACAAAGGTTCTGGGGTCTCTTCTGGCGGTCCTAAGACCACGGGGCATAGCAGTGGCCTCTTATCTAGACGACATCCTGATACAGGCGTCAAACTTCCAAATTGCCAAATCTCATATGGACATAGTGTTGGCATTTCTGAGGTCGCATGGGTGGAAAGTGAACGAGGGAAAGAGTTCTCTATCACCCCCTCACAAGGGTTTCCTTCCTAGGAACTCTGATAGATTCTGTAGAAATGAAAATTTACCTGACGGAGTCCAGGTTATCAAAGCTTCTAAATTCCTGCCGTGTTCTTCACTACATTCCGCGCCCTTCAGTGGCTCAGTGCATGGAAGTGATCGGCTTAATGGTAGCAGCGATGGACATAGTGCCATTTGCGCGCCTACATCTCAGACCACTGCAATTATGCATGCTCAGTCAGTGGAATGGGGATTACACAGATTTGTCCCCTCTGCTAAATCTGGATCAAGAGACCAGAGATTCTCTTCTCTGGTGGCTATCTCGGGTCCATCTGTCCAAAGGTATGACCTTTCGCAGGCCAGATTGGACAATTGTAACAACAGATGCCAGCCTTCTAGGTTGGGGTGCAGTCTGGAATTCCCTGAAGGCTCAGGGATCGTGGACTCAGGAGGCGAAACTCCTCCCAATAAATATTCTGGAGTTAAGAGCAATATTCATTGCTCTTCTAGCTTGGCCTCAGTTAGCAACCCTTAGGTTCATCAGATTTCAGTCGGACAACATCACGACTGTGGCTTACATCAACCATCAAGGGGGGACCAGGAGCTCCCTAGCGATGTTAGAAGTCTCCAAGATAATTCGCTGGGCAGAGACTCACTCTTGCCATCTATCAGCGATCCATATCCCAGGTGTAGAGAACTGGGAGGCGGATTTTCTAAGTCGTCAGACTTTTCATCCGGGGGAGTGGGAACTCCATCCGGAGGTGTTTTCTCAATTGGTTCATTGTTGGGGCACACCAGAATTGGATCTCATGGCGTCTCGCCAGAACGCCAAGCTTCCTTGTTACGGATCCAGGTCCAGCGACCCAGAAGCGACGCTGATAGATGCTCTAGCAGCACCGTGGTTCTTCAACCTGGCTTATGTGTTTCCACCGTTTCCTCTGCTCCGTCGACTGATTGCCAAAATCAAACAGGAGAGAGCATCAGTGATCTTGATCGCGCCTGCGTGGCCAAGCAGGACCTGGTATGCAGACCTGGTGGACATGTCATCCTTTCCATCTTGGCCACTGCCTCTGAGACAAGACCTTCTACTACAAGGTCCTTTCAATCATCCAAATCTAATTTCTCTGAGACTGACTGCCTGGAGATTGAACGCTTGATTTTATCAAGGCGTGGCTTCTTCGAGTCAGTCATTGATACCTTAATAAAGGCACGAAAGCCTGTAACCAGGAAAATCTACCATAAGATATGGCGCAAATATCTTCATTAGTGTAAATCCAAGAATTACTCATGGAGTAAGGTTAGGATTCCTAGGATATTGTCCTTTCTCCAAGAGGGTTTGGATAAAGGATTATCAGCTAGTTCTTTAAAGGGACAGATTTCTGCTCTGTCTATCCTTTTGCACAAGCGTCTGGCAGAGGTTCCAGACGTCCAGGCATTTTGTCAGGCTTTGGTTAGAATTAAGCCTGTGTTTAAACCTGTTGCTCCTCCATGGAGCTTAAACTTGGTTCTTAAGGTTCTTCAAGGAGTTCCGTTTGAACCCCTTCATTCCATTGATATCAAACTTTTATCTTGGAAAGTTCTGTTTTTGATGGCTATTTCCTCGGCTCGTAGAGTCTCTGAGTTATCAGCTTTACAATGTGATTCTCCTTATCTGATTTTCATACAGATAAAGTAGTTCTGCGTACAAAACCTGGGTTTTTACCTAAGGTAGTTTCCAACAAGAATATCGATCAAGAGATTGTTGTTCCATCATTGTGTCCTAATCGTTCTTCAAAGAAGGAACGTCTTTTACATAATTTGGACGTAGTCCGTGCTTTAAAGTTTTACTTACAAGCGACTAAAGATTTTCGTCAAACATCTTCCTTGTTTGTTGTTTACTCTGGACAGAGGAGAGGTCAAAAGGCTTTGGCAACCTCTCTTTCTTTTTGGCTTCGGAGCGTAATACGCTTAGCCTATGAGACTGCTGGACAGCAGCCCCCTGAAAGGATTACAGCTCATTCTACTAGAGCTGTGGCTTCCACCTTGGCCTTTAAAAACGAGGCTTCTGTTGAACAGATTTGCAAAGCGACGACTTGGTCTTCGCTTCATACCTTTTCAAAATGTTATCAAATTTGATACTTTTGCTTCTTCGGAGGCTATTTTTGGGAGACAGGTTCTACAGGCAGTGGTCCCTTCCGTTTAAGTACCTGCCTTGTCCCTCCCTTCATCCGTGTACTTTAGCTTTGGTATTGGTATCCCACAAGTAATGGATGATCCGTGGACTGGATACACCTAACAAGAGAAAACATAATTTATGCTTACCTGATAAATTTATTTCTCTTGTGGTGTATCCAGTCCACGGCCCGCCCTGTCCTTTTAAGGCAGGTCTAAATTTTAAACTACAGTCACCACTGCACCCTATGGTTTCTCCTTTCTCGGCTAGTTTCGGTCGAATGACTGGATATGGCAGTTAGGGGAGGAGCTATATAGCAGCTCTGCTGTGGGTGATCCTCTTGCAACTTCCTGTTGGGAAGGAGAATATCCCACAAGTAATGGATGATCCGTGGACTGGATACACCACAAGAGAAATAAATTTATCAGGTAAGCATAAATTATGTTTTGAGTGTGAATCCAGGATCTGTGTACTTATCTGCATGCTGAGCCAGAGTGTGTTCTGAATATCTTTACCTTACTTCTACCGTAGCCCAGTCTTGCTTGCTTCATTTAACAACCTGTGAATCAGAGTTGTTATTAACAACCTGTGAATCAGAGTTGTTATTAACAACCTGTTTTTACCATAAGGTGGTCTTATATTTCCCTGTCCTATACTTTAATTATTCTTTCAAAAGGTATACAGTGTGTGTTTATAAGATAAAGATATAGACTGTGTATATTTTGAAATAATAAAACACTTTATTTTTCAGAATCTGCTTGTCAGTAGTTGATTCAATAAATAAAGTGTAACAACCAAATTTTTACTACTGTTGTGTTCCATATAACAAACATAAATTGAGAGTAACATTATAAGACAAGAGACGTTTAAAATTGGTCGCAGCATGCCGTTTCCTTCAGTCTGTCGTTCCCTTCAGTGGCTATGTGCATGGAAGTTTTAGGTCTCATGACTGCAGCATCGGACGCGATCCCCTTTGCTAGTTTTCACATGAGACCTCTACAGCTTTGTATGCTGAATCAATGGTGCAGGGATTATACAAAGATATCACAATTAATAACCTTGAATCCCAATGTACGACACTCTCTGACATGGTGGATAGATCACCATCGTTTGGTTCAAGGGGCTTCTTTTGTTCTGTTTGGGGATCTCTGACAGCACAAGGGGTTTGGAAATCTCAAGAGGCGAGATTACCAATAAATATTTTAGAACTCCGTGCAATTCTCAGGACTCTTCAGTTCTGGCCTCTGCTAAAGAGAGAACAATTGGGAAGCTGATTATCTCAACCTCCAGACTTTACATCCAGGGGAGTGGTCTCTCCATCCAGATGTTTTCTCAGATTGTTCAGATGTGAGGGCTTCCAGAGATGGATCTCATGGCCTCTCATCTAAACAAGAAACTTCCCAGATACCTGTCCAGGTCCAGGGATGTTCAGGCGGAAGCAGTGGATGCACTGACACTTCCTTGGTGTTATCATCCTGCTTACATCTTTCCGCCTCTAGTTCTCCTTCCAAGAGTGATCTCCAAAATCATCATGGAACAGTCTTTTGTGTTGCTGGTGGCTCCAGCATGGCCACACAGGTTTTGGTATGCGGATCTGGTTCGGATGTCCAGTTGCCCGCCTTGGCCACTTCCGTTATAGCCGGACCTACTATCTCAAGGTCCGTTTTTCCATCAGGATCTCAAATCATTAAATTTGAAGGTATGGAAATTGAACGCTTAGTTCTAAGTCATAGAGGTTTCTCTGACTCAGTGATTAATACTATGTTACAAGCTCGTAAATCTGTCTCTAGAAAGATTTATTATAGAGTTTGGAAGACTTACATTTCATGGTGTTCTTCTCATAAATTCTCCTGGCATTCTTTTAGAATTCCTAGAATTTTACAGTTCCTTCAGGATGGTTTGAATAAGGGTTTGTCTGCAAGTTCCTTGAAAGGACAAATCTCCGCTCTTTCTGTTTTATTTCACAGAAAGATTGCTATACTTCCTGATATTTACTGTTTTGTACAGGCTTTAGTTCGTATTAAGCCTGTCATTAAATCAATTTCTCCTCCTTGGAGTCTTAATTTGGTTCTGAAGGCTTTACAGGCTCCTCCATTTGAGCCTATTCATTCTTTGGACATTAAACTACTTTCTTGGAAAGTGTTGTTCTTTTTGGCTATCTCTTCTGAGTTTATGAGCTATCTGCTCTTTCTTGTGAGTCTCCTTTTCTGATTTTTCATCAGGATAAGGCAGTTTTGCGGACTTCTTTTCAATTTTTACCTAAGGTTGTGAATTCTAACAACATTAGTAGGGAAATTGTTGTCCCTTCCTTGTGTCCTAATCCTAAGAATTCTTTGGAGAGATCCTTACATTCTTTGGATGTGGTAAGAGCTTTGAAATATTATGTGGAAGCTACTAAAGCTTTCAGGAAGACTTCCAGTCTATTTGTTTTATTTTCTGGTCCTAGGAAAGGTTAGAAGGCTTCTGCTATTTCCTTGGCTTCTTAGTTGAAACTTTTGATTCATCAAGCTTATTTGGAGTTGGGTCAGGCCCCGCCTCAGAGAATTACAGCTCATTCTACTAGATCAGTCTCCACTTCGTGGGCTTTTAAGAATGAAGCTTCAGTTGATCAGATTTGCAAAGCGGCAACTTGGTCCTCTTTGCATACATTTACTAAATTCTACCGTTTTTATGTATTTGCTTCTTCGGAAGCAGTTTTTGGTAGAAAAGTTCTTCAGGCAGCTGTTTCAGTTTGATTCTTCTGCTTTTGATTTTATTTTTTTTTCTTTCAAACATGAAAATAAACTTATTTTTTGGGTTGTGGATTAATTTTTTCAGCAAAATATGGCTGTTTTTATTTTTATTCCCTCCCTCTCTAGTGACTCTTGAGTGGAAGACTCCACATCTTGGGTATTGATATCCCATATGTCACTAGCTCATGGACTCTTGCCAATTACATGAAAGAAAACATAATTTATGTAAGAACTTACCTGATAAATGAATTTCTTTCATATTGGCAGGAGTCCATGATGCCCACCCTTTTTATGGTGGTTATGATTTTTTGTATAAAGCACAATTATTTCCAAATTTCCTTTGTTGATGTTTTCTACTCCTTTCTTTATCAACCCACTGCTTGGCTATTCGTTAAACTGAATTGTGGGTGTGGTGAGGGGTGTATTTTTAGGGATTTTGAGGTTTGGGAAACTTTGCCCCTCCTGGTAGGAGTGTATATCCCATATGTCACTAGCTCATGGACTCTTGCCAATATTAAAGAAATGAATTTATCAGGTAAGTTCTTACATAAATTATGTTTTTCTCTCACGCGTTCCAGCAAACCCAGTGAAGGCTCAGGCTTCTCTGAAGTGTGTTTCATATCTAGAGCTTTCAGGGCTCAATTATACTAGTTCTGTTTCTGGAACAGGGTCTGGGTTTTTATTCAAATCTATTCATTGTCCCAAAGAAAGAAAATTCATTCAGTCCGGTTCTGGATCTGAAAATTTTGAAACGTTTTGTGAGAGTGCCAACTTTCAAAATGGTGACTATAAGGACTATTCTGCCTTTTGTTCAGAAACCTAATCCTTCCCCCAAGGAATCTGTTTCCAATTGGAAGCCTTCCTCAAATTGGAATAAGTCCAAGCCATTTAAGAGATCAAAGCCAGCCCCCAAGTCCGCATGAAGGTGTGGCCCTCATTCCAGCTCAGCTGGTAGGGGGCAGATTAAGATTTTTCAAAGATGTTTGGATCAATCAATTCGGTCCAAAATCAATGGATTCAGAGTGTTGTCTCTCAGGGATACAGAATAGGATTCAGAGTAAGACCGCCTGTGAGAAGATTTTTTCTCTCACGCATTCCGGCAAACCCAGTAAAGGCTCAGGCTTTCCTGAAGTGTGTTTCAGACCTGGAGTCATCAGGGGTAATCATTCCAGTTCCGTTTCAGGAACAGGGTCTGGGGTTTTATTCAAATCTATTCATTGTCCCAAAGAAAGAAAATTCATTCAGACCAGTTTTGGATCTAAAAATTTTGAATCGATATGTAAGAGTACCAACTTTCAAAATGGTGACTATAAGGACTATTCTGCCTTTTTGTTCAGCAAGTGCATTATATGTCCACAATAGACTTACAGGATGCATATCTTCATATTCCGATTCATCCAGACCACTATCGGTTTATGAGATTCTCTTTTCTATCAAAAAGTTCCTTGATTCCTCAGACAAGGGTCACCTTTTTAAGTTTCCAGATAGATTCAGTGTCCATGACTCTGTCTCTAACAGACAAGAAACAAATAAAGTTGGTTTTAGCTTGTCTGAACCTTCAGTCTCAATCGTTCCCTTCAGCGGCTATGTGCATGGAAGTCTCATGACTGCAGCATCGGACGTGATCCCCTTTGCTCGTTTTCATATGAGACCTCTCCAGCTTTGTATGCTGAAGCAATGGTGCAGGGATTATACAAAGATATCACAATTAATATCCTTAAATCCCAATGTTCAACTTTCTCTGACTTGGTGGTTAGACCACCACCATATAATTCAAGGGGCCTCTTTTGTGGGGAACTCTAACAGCACAAGGGGTTTGGAAATCTCAAAAGGCGAGGTTACCAATCAATATTTTGGAACTCTGTGCTATTTTCAGGGCTCTTCAGGTTTGGCCTCTGTTGAAGGGAGAAAAATGTATTTGTTTTCAGACAGACAATGTCACAACTGTGGCATATGTCAATCATCAGGGCGGGACTCGCAGTCCCATAGCTATGAAAGAAGTATCTTGGATACTTGCTTGGGCGGAATCCAGCTCTTGTCTAATTTCTGCAGTACATATCTCAGGTATAGACAATTGGGAAGCGGATTATCTCAGCTGTCAGACTTTACATCCGGGGGAGTGTTCTCTCCATCCAGATGTGTTTTTTCAGATTCTTCAGATGTGGGGTCTTCCAGAAATAGATCTGATGGCTTCTCATCTAAACAAGAAACTTGCCAGGTACCTATCCAGGTCCAGGGATCCTCATGCGGAGTCGGTAGATGCGTTAGCAGTTCCTTGGTTTTACCAACCTGCTTATATCTTTCCGCCTCTAATTCTTCTTCCAACAGTGATTTCCAAAATCATCATGGAACATTTGTTTGTGTTTCTGGTAGTTCCAGCATGGCCTCACAGGTTCTGGTATGTGGACCTTGTCCGGATGTCCAGTTGTCAACCTTGGCCACTTCCTTTAAGACCAGACCTTCTGTCTCAAGGACCGTTTTTCCATCAGGATCTCAAATTGCTAAATTTGAAGGTATGGAAATTGAACGCTTAGTGCTTAGTCATAGAGGTTTCTCTGACTCAGTGATTGATACTATGTTACAGGCTCGTAAATCTGTTTCTAGGAAGATTTATTATCAAGTTTGTAAGACTTATATTTCATGGTGTTCTTCTCATAAATTCTCCTGGCATTATTTTAGAATTCCTAGAATTTTACAGTTTCTTCAGGATGGTTTGGATAAAGGCTTATCTGCAAGTTCCTTGAAGGGACAAATCTCTGCTCTTTCTGTTTTATTTCACAGAAAGATTGCTAAGCTTCTTGATATTCACTGTTTTGTTCAGGCTTTGGTCCGTATCAAGACTGTCATTAAATCAATCTCTCCTCCTTGGAGTCTTAATTTGGCTTTGAAAGCTTTACAGGCTCCTTCTTTTGAGCCTATGCATTCTTTGGATATTATACTACTTTCTTGGAAAGTGTTATTCTTTTTGGCTATCTCTTCTGCTAGAAGAGTTTCTGAATTATCTGCTCTTTCTTGTGAGTCACCTTTTCTGATTTTTCATCAAGATAAGGCAGTTTTGTGGACTTCATTTAAATTTTTACCTAAAGTTGTGAATTCTAACAACATTAATAGGGAAATTGTTGTCCCCTATGTGTCTAAATCCTAATAATTCTTTGGAAAGATCCTTACATTCTCTGGATGTTGTAAGAGCTTTGAAACATTATGTCAAAGCTATTAAAGATTTTAGAAATACTTCTAGTCTTTTCTGGTTCTAGGAATGGTCATAAAGCTTCTGCCATTTCTTTGGCATCTTGGTTAAAGCTTCTGATTCATAAGGCTTATGTGGAGTGGGGTCAGGCCCCGCCTCAGAGAATCACAGCTCATTCTACTGGATCAGTCTCCACTTAGTGGGCTTTTAAGAATGAAGCTTCAGTTGATCAGATTTGCAAAGCAGCAACTTGGTCTTATTTGCATACATTTACTAAATTCTACAGTTTCGATGTATTTGCTTCTTCAGAAGCAGTTTTTGGTAGTAAAGTTCTTCAGGCAGCTGTTTCAGTTTGATTCATCTGCTTATGTTTTAAGTTTTTTCTTTCATTTATGAGAAAAACTTATTTTTTTGGTTGTGGATTTAATTTTTTCAGCAGAAAGTGGCTATTTTTATTTTATCCCTCCCTCTCTAGTGACTCTTGTGTGGAGTTCCACATCTTGGGTATTTCTATCCCATACGTCACTGGCTAATGGACTCTTGCCAATTACATGAAAGAAAACATAATTTATGTAAGAACTTACCTGATAAATTAATTTCTTTCATATTGGCAAGAGTCCATGAGACTCACCCCTTTTTATGGTGGTTATGTTTTTTTGTATAAAGCACAATTATATTTCCAATTCCTTTTTTAATGCTTTTTACTCCTTTTTTCTATCACCCCACTACTTGGCTATTCGTTAAACTGAATTGTGGGTGTGGTGAGGGGTGTATTTATAGGCATTTTGAGGTTTGGGAAACTTTGCCCCTCCTGGTAGGATTGTATATCCCATACGTCACTAGCTCATGGACTCTTGCCAATATAAAATAAATGAATTTATCAGGTAAGTTCTTACATAAATTATGTTTTTGAATGTTTAGCTTTTTTCCTTTACTGTAGTCATTTACAGAAGGCTATAAACTGAACCCTTTACTGATTAAACAATCACTGTGCAAAATATTACAGGTTCAGTATTCTGAATTCTGCAGGTTGCATCCCTCTAGGGGTAGTGAAAAAAAATCTTTAATAAGAGCAAAATTAATGATTGTGAATTGCAAACATGTTTAGTTTTTTAAACTGCTTATAGGGGGAAATACAATTTTAGTTTGTAACTTTAAAAGTACAGATGTTACACTTTGTATTGTAAAAGTTAATATTTATATTCTCCAGGATCCTCAGTACATCCAAGAGGCTCTGACGAATGCGTTGCTTATGGATGCAGTTGTTGGCTCTTTACAAAGCCCCAAAGCAATTTATGCTGCTTCCAAACTCTCTCATTTTGACAAGATGAGAAATGAAGGTATTTTCCTTTAGCTGATTCATATATCCTACAGTTCACTAAGCAGTCTCTGATACTTGTCTTTTTATAGAATTACAGAATCTGTTGGTACATTACAAATACAGATTATAATATTATTTTTATTATTATTATTATTATTATTATTATTATTAATATTAATAATAATAATAATAATATATGTGCAGTGCAGAGAGAGTCTGAAGGGTGCATTATTTTAACCTTTATTTATACATTAGGCTATCTAATTCCTTTAAGAAAGAATACATGTGTATAACTTTTCACTTTTGCATAGACAAATATTCAATTGCTTTATAGTTTAAATGGAAATTCTATTGTAAACATAAAATCTTCTACTTACAGCATTTTCATTTTGAACATTCCATTATTATTTTTCTTAGCTTTTAACAGTTTACAGTGGAGGGAGTGATTTTTCTGCTTATCTCCAAGTGGGTGGCAAATTCCATATACAAGTGCCCTAATTTGCTAAAATCTGGGTTTACCACCATACTACCTGATTTCATTGACTCCAATTGTACTTCTCAAAGAAAGTTTGTGGCTGTGTGTGGCTGTTTTTAAATGACAAAATACTAACCCAGTGCCTCATTATTCTTGTCAGTGCCCATGATGGTTCCAAAAACCACTGCGGAGACATTGAAGCACCGAATAAATCCTTCTGCTGGTGAAACCGTTTCACAGTCTGTAGATGTGCTGCTGTACACACCTGGTAAGGCGCTGTTTGGATTCCTCACCTGAGATAAAAATTATAAAGTTATACATATGAATAGTGAGAGAATAAGTTGTATTAACTATTTGAATTTCACAATGAGCTTTATATGTACTTACTTTCCTTGAACACCTGAACTAGTAAAAGCATAACTGTGTCATGTGTTGTTTTTAAACTGATTTTTACAAATAAAGGGACACTCAAGTCAAAATTAAACCTTCATGATTCAGATAGAGGAGCAATTTTTTTTTTATTTTTTTTTAAATAGTTTTTATTGTTTTAAAAGATAAATGAACATAAGAGCATCAAAAGCATGTACATACATATCAATAGTACATACAACAGGAATAACAGGATTAACCAGAGGTAGTATTATATAAAACAATCACATAAAATAAGGAGCACAAGAGAGAGAATGCTGGATGTTTAAGTCCATGTTCGGTGTCTGTTGGTCAATGATCTTATTCCCACCTCTCCATGGGAGGCTGCAAAAGTCCATTTGTTGTGGAAAAAAGACCCATATTATTAATAACCCATATAAGTCAGCAAACTCCTTAGTGTATAGAGGTTTCATCATCATAAATGTTCATACCAAAATTATAGCTTAAACATAGAATATGACAATCAGAAATGTTAACCAGATTATACATAGAAAAAAGAAAAAAAAAAGAAACTGTGTCAAGCTATCCAAAAAGGAGAGAAAAGAAAAAAAAACAAAAAAAGAGGGGGGTATACACCGACAAGGGATAGGAGCGGGGGAGGTTGGAAGGGTTCAGATAAGGGGAAGAAAGGGGGAATGGGCAGGAGGACATTAGTAGCACCGGTTACAACTAACCCGAGGAACCTAAAGTCCCCAGAGTGTTTGTAGGGGGAATTACTCTGGGCGAAGTGCCCAAATTTGGGACTGAAGGTCTGTGGTCCCGTGGACATGGGAGACATAGGACTCCATTCTTTTAACAAAATCCAGTATGTCCATCACTTGTTCCCACGAAGGGACAGTGCGTTGCAGCCACATACGCGCTACAGCCAATTTAACAGCTAGAAATAGGTAAATACAGAATAGTTTCTGAGGTAGAGTCAATTTCCTAGGCAAGATGTGGAACAGGCATGAACTAGGGGACAGAGGTAAGTGGATATTCCCTGAAGAGCAGTATCGGATTGATTTTTGCCAAAGCGGCTGAATCTGACTGCAAGACCACCAAATATGTTGGGGCGTTCCCAACTCCTCACAGCCCCTCCAACATTTGGGTGAATTGACTGCCGAGATTTTAAACAAGCGGATAGGAGTCATATGCCATTGTAGCATAACCTTGAGAAATAACTCGTACAGGGTTATGCAGTATATAGCTTTCTTGGTTAATTGGACAGCCATCCGCCATTGTTGTGGCTCGTTTGAAACCATCAGGGAAGATTCCCATCGCCGTACTGGAGGGGATTTATAGAAAACTGGAGGCTTCATGAGCGTAAGATACGAGATGGACAGAAGTTTACCGGGGGATGTCATAGAGTCCCAGCGAACTTCCCAAGCGGTTTTAGACCTTAGTGGGCCCGCACCAAAGCCCCACGAGAGGAGAAGGCTACGTAGTCTCCAGAATTCAAAGTGCAATCGAGGAGGCGGATTAAACTTCCGAAGAAAGTCCTGGTAGTTTAGTAGCTTATCCCCTGCATAGAAATCTGCTATTCTAGTCAACCCCAAAGCGAGCCATAAGTTGGGATGGGAGTCTGGCAATGACAATAGCAGCCCCCTAAGGGAATGCGATGGCGAGGGATGCGGCGCTACGGTCGAAAGGTTGCGAACCTTATCCCAAAACTGCAAATTTGATTTGACAATAGGATTAGTCAAAAGGGCTGGCGTCCTAGAGTGTCTAGGGATCCACACTAGATCTTGTAGGGTGAATCCAGCCGGGAGGGATGCTTGTTCAATCTCTGCCCATCGACTCTCCAACGGCAGCTTCCATTGGGTTACATGAGAGAGTCTGGCAGCCTCATGGTATTTTAGGATATTGGGGGCAGCCGCCCCACCAGCCAGAAGAGGTTGTTGTAGAATATTAGTAGCAAGTCTCGGAACCTTATTGCGCCAAATGAATTTGTTACATAGTTGTTGGAATTTGTAAATTGTAGATCTAGGAATCGGGATGGGTAGGGAGCGGAATAGGTAGGTAAGCTTTGGTAGGAGGCTCATTTTGAAGGCCGCGATTCGACCCAGCCATGACAGTGACGGGACATTCCAAGTGTCGGTCGATTTTTCAATAGTTGACAATAAGGGATTGAAATTCAATTCTATCATCTTCGGAATACTATGTGAGAGATAAACCCAGAGATGTTTGATATGAGTCGTAGACCACACGAACTTATAAGTGCGTTTCAGTTCATTAAGAGTCCCGTCTGAAATGTTAATAGCATACGCCTCAGTCTTGAGGACATTTAGCTTGTAGTAACTGACTAAGGAGAATTTATTCAGTAGGGAAAATAGATGGGGAAGAGAAGTAATAGGATCCGACACAAGCACTGTTAGATCGTCTGCAAACAAAGCAGTCTTCTGCTCCGTGTGATGGATACATACCCCTCGGATTAAGGGGCATGACCGGATGGCCTCGGCTAAGGGTTCCATCATGAGGGCAAAAATAAGTGGGGACATTGGACATCCTTGTCTCGTGCCGTTCGTTATTGAGAAAGTTCTGGAGCAAAACCCCAGACCCCTGACTACTGCTGACGGGGTAGAGTAAAGAGCCGCGATTGCCGTGATGAAGGGCTGCGGAAGACCAAAGCGCCGCAGCACAGCAAACATATATTTCCAGTTCACCCTGTCGAAGGCCTTCTCGGCGTCCAACGACAGGGTGACACAGGGCAAGTGGGAACCATGAGCTTCAAGGTAGACATTCAGGAGACGTCTTGTATTGTCTGGGCCTTGCCGATGTAGGACAAAGCCCACCTGATCTGGTCTGACCAGCGCTGGTAGTAAAGAATTGAGGCGCGAGGCTAAAATCTTAGCGTACAACTTAACGTCTAGGTTCAACAGTGAAATCGGCCTATAGCTGCCACAAAGGGTCAAGTCCTTTCCCTGCTTCGGGAGAGTAATGATAGTGGCCTGTAAAAATTCGGCCGAAAAGGTGCCCCGTTCGCTTGCTAGCGTAAAGAAACGTCCTAGAATGGGAAGTAGTTGGGTTTGAAACTTTTTATAAAATAGATCAGAGAAGCCGTCTGGTCCTGGTGATTTAAAGGCCTTAAGAGATTTGATAGCTTTTTTAATTTCTATTAGTGAAATGGGATTCTGCAAAGAGTCAATGCAGTCTTGTGGGGCCGAAGGGAGGTTCAGCGAGGCTAAAAATGTCTCTATTCTCAGATGTTGGAGGGCTAATTGAGCCGTCCTGTTGTAGATTATAGAGGGCGGCATAGTAATCTGCAAAAGCATTGCCAATATCTGTGGGTTTTATAACACACCGTCCATCTATCTTCAGCATGGGGATGCGCGCTGCCGCCGTTTTCTGGCGTAACCTATTGGCCAATAATCTATCAGCTTTATTACCCTTATGGTAGTATATTTCTTTAAGCCGTAGAAGTCTCACGGCTGTCCTCTCGGACTCCAACTGTACTATACGGGCCTTAAGATCCACTAGTTGCTTGGACAGTGTATCTGTGGGGTTCATTTTATGTTCCCCAGAAATCTTTCGGAGGCTCATAGTAAGTTGTGCAAGGGTTTCTCCTTTGCGTTTTTTCTCGGCTGCTGCTATTTTTATAAACGACCCTCGGATATATGCTTTCAGTGCAGCCCATAAAGTGAAGTCGTCAACTTCACCATTGTCATTAGAAGCTAGAAACTCGGTAATGTCTTCAGCAATGGAAGCCTCCGTTCCAGGATTGGAAAACAAGTGAGGATGCAAGCGCCATGTTGCCGCTCGTTGAAGTTCTATGGAGGATCGTAAATTAATATATACAGGATCATGGTCGGACCATGGGCATTGAGGAATCCAAGTACGAGTCACACCATCCAGAAGACCCGGGTCACAGAAGAAAAAATCTAACCGCGAATATGAGCGATGTACTGGAGAGAAATAAGTATAATCCCGAGCAGTCGAGTTAAGGGCACGCCAGATGTCAAATAGGTTGAAGCGGTAGATTAAGTGTCGAAATTGGTGCGATAATTCAGCCATTGGCTTAGGGAATTTGCGGGGGGTGTCCGATCGTCTATCCAGATTGGGGTCCCATATAAGATTGAAATCCCCGGCGAGAAGCAAAAGGCCCTGACGCAGAGTCTCCAGTTTCTGGAGAAACTTGCGTAGAGACCGAATGTGTTGCTTATTAGGTCCATAATAAGAGGCTAGCGTATACAGCGCACCGTCCAGTTTACAGACTAGAATCAGGTATCGTCCCTGAGGGTCAGAGTCAACAAAAATTTTCTCGTAAGAGACATCTTTATGTATGAGGATAGCCGTTCCTCTTGATTTCTGAGAGAAACTGGCAGTTTCAACTATCGGATACAATTTAGACTGGATGGGTGTCTTTGTACCTTTTACCCAGTGGGTCTCTTGAAGGAAAACCAGGTGGGCCCGAGCCTTGGCTAAAGATCTAAGGCAGAGACTGCGCTTAGTCGGAGAGTTGAGTCCTCTCACATTGTGAGTGACACAACAGTATGGCATAGTTACAAATGTGCGTCCTCTCGCTATAGGCTGGGGTCGGGTGGATTGTCAGGACAGTGATGGGTAGTTGGGGAAGGGACAAAAAGGGCGGAGGACACGAGAGGAAAAGGGGAGGAAAAGAAGAGAAAAAAAAAAAAAAAAAAAAGGAAGGAAGGATTGCTTAGGATAAATACAATTCAACACAGTCTCATAAATAAAAGAAAATTAATACTGGTACAAACAATATTCAAGTTAAAACGTACAAACAGTCAAATAAGAGTACAAGGTGCGGTATATAAACAAGGTAAACCGCGTATGCAGTCTCTAGAATACGTTTCCAGAGTACTTTAAGTGGGGGGAGTGGTAGCCAGTGCCAGCTGGCAATTTAGTTATTAAATCTGCATCATTGGGAGAGCTTGACAGGGGAAAGAAAGAGTAAAGTGTGAATGGAAGAGAGGAGGGAGGGATAAGTACACACACAGGCCCCGGATCCAGGGGGGAAAGATTGACAGAGTGGGTAGAAAAGAAGAGAGAGGATCAAGATGGGATAAAAGGAAGAGAGAAAAAAAAAAAAAAAAAAAAGGGGGAAGAGAAGAGGGGGAGAGTGGGGGGAAATAGCATCAATTTCGGACCAAATCTATTAATGCAATAATAGTGAATGTTAAACATCAACATAACAGTGAGAATCTAAAGCAAAAGGGTAAACCAGCCCCCTGTTCAGCACCCCACCTCCATATCCCGGAAATCGCAGGTAGTTCGTCAACCCATCTAGTAGAAGATGGGACTGATAGTATGCTAATGGTGGAGGAAGCATGCAGCACAGGATGGCCCAGGTATTGCAAAATATATCAGCCAAGATGTGGCTCCACATAACCATACAACATATAAAGGGTAGTACAATGTAAGAAAACATCAACAGTATTGATATATTAGGCCATCAGCTGGCGGAATGTATCCGCCCCGCCAACCGAGTAAACTTTTGTAGTACCCAACAATATAATAACCGCTATGGTAAAAACAACATATAATCTGTACATTGCAGTAAGTTCACGGCATCTTCAAGCACTATCAATTAAATACTAGAGAACTATTATGCCAGTTGGAAAGCACGATACTTCCCGGTGTTGCGGGCGGCAGACAATGCCCGAACCCATTGTAAGATAGATGGGGGAGGATGTCACCGAAAGAGGTACCGTGAAGCACAAGTGGCATATACAACACAGCATACATCATCTGTAATTTAGATGGATTAGAAAGTAGAGGAGCAATTTTAAACAACTTTCCCATTTACTTCCATTAACAAAATGTGCACATTTTTGCACTTCTCTTACAAGTCTCAACAAAGGAGGTTGTGAGAGGAGACAGGAGTAACATTCTTCAATCAAAAGTTTATTATTTTAAAATAGCACCGGAGTGTGCTGTTTGTTCTCTCAGGCAGTATTTAGAAGAAGAATCTGCCTGCGTTTTTTCTATGATCTTAGCAGACGTAACTAAGATCCACTGGCTGTTCTCGCACATTCTGAGGAGTGGGGTACTTTCAGAGAAGGGAATAGCATGCGGGGTCCCCCGCAAATGAGGTATGTGCAGTAAAATATTTTCTAGGAATGGAATTGACTATGAAAACACTGCTGTTACCCATATGACATAAGTACAGCCTTTAATGCAGTAGTAGCGACTGGTATCAGGCTGATAAATGTATGCGCAGTTGAGTTATTTTCTAGGGACTAGAATTTAACTTTAAATACTGTTAGTACTGAAATAAATGTATGAGCCTTAACTGCAGTAGAAGCGACTGGTAGCAGGCTTCAGTGATAACTTTGCATAACACTGGAAAGTTGTTTTTTAAAACGTTTACTGGCATGTTATTCGTTTTGTGAGGTACTTTGGTGATAAATCTTTTTGGGCATGAGACGGTCCCTAAGGTGGAGGGAGCAGTTTCTACTTTAGCCAAGCGTACCACTATTCCGGTGGAGGATAGTTGTGCTTTCTCAGATCCAATGGATAAAAAATTAGGTTACCTTAAGAAAATGTTTGTTCAACAAGGTTTTATATTACAGCCCCTTGCATGCATTGCGCCCGTCACTGCTGCAGCGGCTTTCTGGTTTGAGTCTCTGGAAGAGGCTATTCGCACAGCACCATTGGATTAGACTTTGAACAAGCTTAAAGCCCTTAAGCTAGCTAATGCATTTGTTTCGGATGCCGTTGTGCATTTAACCAAACTAACGGCTAAGAACTCCGGATTCGCCATTCAGGCGCGCACAGCGCTATGGCTTAAATCCTGGTCAGCAGATGTAACCTCTAAATCTAAATTGCTTAATATTCCTTTCAAAGGGCAAACCTTATTCGGGCCCGGCTTGAAGGAGATTATTGCTGACATTACTGGAGGTAAGGGTCACACCCTTCCTCAGGACAGGGCCAAATCAAAGGCCAAACAGTCTAGTTTTCGTGCCTTTCGTAATTTCAAGGCAGGATCAGCATCAACTTCCTCCGCTCCAAAACAGGAAGGAACTGCTGCTCGTTACAGACAGGGTTGGAAAAGCAACCAGTCCTGGAACAAGGGCAAGCAGGCCAGAAAGCCTACTTCTGCCCCTAAGACAGCATGAAGAGAGGGCCCCCTATCCGGAAACGGATCTAGTGGGGGGCAGACTTTCTCTCTTCGCCCAGGCTTGGGCAAGAGATGTCCAGGATCCCTGGGCGTTGGAGATTATATCTCAGGGATACCTTCTGGACTTCAAAGCTTCTCCTCCACAAGGGAGATTTCATCTTTCAAGGTTATCAGCAAACCAAATAAAGAAAGAGGCTTTTCTTCACTGTGTACAAGACCTCCTAGTAATGGGGGTGATCCACCCAGTTCCGTGGACGGAACAAGGGCAAGGATTTTACTCAAATCTGTTTGTGGTTCCCAAGAAAGAGGGAACCTTCAGACCAATCTTGGACCTAAAGATCTTAAACAAATTCCTAAGAGTTCCATCATTCAAAATGGAGACTATTCGAACCATCCTACCCATGATCCAAGAGGGTCAGTATATGACCACAGTGGACTTAAAGGATGCCTACCTTCACATACCGATTCACAAAGATCATTATCGGTACCTAAGGTTTGCCTTTCTAGACAGGCATTACCAGTTTGTAGCTCTTCCCTTCGGGTTAGCTACTGCCCCGAGAATTTTTACAAAGGTTCTGGGCTCGCTTCTGGCGGTACTAAGACTGCGAGGCATAGCGGTGGCTCCGTACTTAGACGACATTCTGATACAAGCGTCAAGTTTTCAAAATGCAAAGTCTCATACAGAGATAGTTCTAGCATTTCTGAGGTCGCATGGGTGGAAAGTGAACATGGAAAAGAGTTCTCTGTTACCACTCACAAGGGTTCCCTTTCTAGGGACTCTTATAGATTCTGTAGAGATGAAGATTTACTTGACGGAGTCCAGGTTATCAAAAATCCTAAATGCTTGCCGTGTCCTTCATTCCATTCCAAGCCCATCAGTAGCTCAGTGCATGGAAGTAATCGGCTTAATGGTCGCGGCAATGGACATAGTGCCATTTGCGCGCCTGCATCTCAGACCGCTGCAATTATGCATGCTGAGTCAGTGGAATGGGGATTACTCAGATCTGTCCCCTTTACTAAATCTGGACCAGGAGACCAGAGATTCTCTTCTCTGGTGGTTGTCTCGGATTCATCTGTCCAAGGGAATGACTTTTCGCAGACCAGATTGGACGATTGTAACAACAGATGCCAGCCTTCTAGGCTGGGGCGCAGTCTGGAATTCCCTGAAGGCTCAGGGATCATGGACTCAGGAGGAGAAACTCCTTCCAATAAACATTCTGGAATTAAGAGCGATATTCAATGCTCTTCTAGCTTGGCCTCAGTTAGCAACACTGAGGTTCATCAGATTTCAGTCGGACAACATCACAACTGTGGCTTACATCAATCATCAAGGGGGAACCAGGAGTTCCCTAGCGATGTTAGAAGTCTCAAAGATAATTCGCTGGGCAGAGTCTCACTCTTGCCATCTGTCAGCGATCTACATCCCAGGCGTGGAGAACTGGGAGGCAGACTTTCTAAGCCGCCAGACCTTTCACCCGGGGGAGTGGGAACTTCACCCAGAGGTATTTGCTCAACTGATTCTCCGTTGGGGCGAACCGGAACTGGATCTCATGGCTTCTCGCCAGAACGCCAAGCTTCCTTGTTACGGATCCAGGTCCAGGGACCCGGGAGCGGTGCTGGTAGATGCACTAGCAGCCCCTTGGACTTTCAACATGGCTTATGTGTTCCCACCGTTTCCGTTGCTGCCTCGTCTGATTGCCAGGATCAAACAGGAGAGAGCATCGGTGATTCTGATAGCGCCTGCGTGGCCACGCAGGACCTGGTATGCAGACCTAGTGGACATGTCGTCCTGTCCACCATGGTCTCTGCCTCTGAGGCAGGACCTTCTACTTCAGGGTCCTTTCAACCATCCAAGCCTAATTTCTCTGAGGCTGACTGCATGGAGATTGAACGCTTGATTCTCTCAAAGCGTGGTTTCTCGGAGTCGGTTATTGATACATTGATACAGGCTCGGAAACCGGTTACCAGAAAGATTTACCATAAGATATGGCATAAATATTTACATTGTTGTGAATCCAAGAGTTACTCATGGAGTAAGGTTAGGATTCCTAGGATATTGTCTTTTCTACAAGAGGGTTTAGAAAAGGGTTTATCCGCTAGTTCGTTAAAGGGACAGATTTCTGTTCTGTCTATTCTTTTACACAAACGTCTGGCAGAGAATCCAGACGTTCAGGCTTTTTGTCAGGCTTTGGCTAGGATTAAGCCTGTGTTTAAAACTGTTGCTCCTCCGTGGAGCTTAAACTTGGTTCTTAAAGTTCTTCAGGGTGTTCCGTTTGAACCCCTTCATTCCATTGATATTAAGCTTTTATCTTGGAAAGTTCTGTTTTTGATGGCTATTTCCTCGGCTCGAAGAGTATCTGAGTTATCTGCCTTACATTGCGATTCTCCTTATCTGATTTTTCATTCAGACAAGGTAGTTTTGCGTACTAAACCTGGATTTTTACCTAAGGTTGTTTCTAATAGGAATATCAATCAGGAGATTGTTGTTCCATCATTATGTCCTAACCCTTCTTCAAAGAAGGAACGTCTTTTGCATAATCTGGACGTAGTCCGTGCCCTGAAGTTCTACTTACAGGCAACTAAGGATTTTCGGCAAACTTCTTCTCTGTTTGTCGTTTATTCTGGACAGAGGAGAGGTCAAAAGGCTTCGGCCGCCTCTCTCTCTTTTTGGCTTCGTAGCATAATACGTTTAGCCTATGAGACTGCTGGACAGCAGCCCCCTGAAAGAATTACAGCTCATTCCACTAGAGCTGTGGCTTCCACCTGGGCCTTTAAGAATGAGGCCTCTGTTGAACAGATTTGCAAGGCTGCAACTTGGTCTTCACTTCATACCTTTTCAAAATTTTACAAATTTGACACTTTTGCTTCTTCGGAGGCTGGTTTTGGGAGAAAGGTTCTACAGGCAGTGGTTCCTTCTGTTTAATGTTCCTGCCTTGTCCCTCCCATCATCCGTGTACTTTAGCTTTGGTATTGGTATCCCATAAGTAATGGATGACCCGTGGACTGAACACACTTAACAAGAGAAAACATAATTTATGCTTACCTGATAAATTTATTTCTCTTGTAGTGTGTTCAGTCCACGGCCCGCCCTGTCTTTTTTTGAGGCAGTTCTAAATTTTAATCAAAACTCCAGTCACCACTGCACCGTATAGTTTCTCCTTTCTCGTCTTGTTTCGGTCGAATGACTGGATATGACATGTGAGGGGTGGAGCTATATAGCAGCTCTGCTTGGGTGATCCTCTTGCAACTTCCTGTTGGGAAGGAGAATATATCCCATAAGTAATGGATGACCCGTGGACTGAACACACTACAAGAGAAATAAATTTATCAGGTAAGCATAAATTATGTTTTTAAATCTGTCAGAAAATATCTACTACTCATTTGAAGTGCAGACTAAGTACTATTGCATTGTCTTTGTATCGTGCATTAGTTGTTTAGGCAAATTACTGTATTTACTGGTCCTTTAAAAGCATATTACATTTGGGAAGTTCCAAAAATTTTATTTCTGAAGACCAAAAAAGTGTATTAGATATTTTATAGTTGATCCATCTCCCACAGAAGAATTGTGTCTTGCAGGTAGTTGGCAGTGGGAAGGCTTTATTTCCCCCTGCTATATTCCTACTCACTGATTTCATGCTGGCTTCATACTTGTAGTGCTATTATAGTGATAAAATAACATGTTCTAATTTGTTAGACTCTATACTGCAAAGCTATGTGTTTAATCCCCGCTAGTGATAAAATGACATACACTAATAAATCAGTTCATTTTATCTCTGTAATGGCCTTTTAATGTATTTTAGCTATCACCGCTGGCTTTGTTAATGAGTATCACATTTAAAGAAACATGATACCGAAATGTTAAAGCACATGAAAGTGATGCAGCATAGCTATAAAATGCCGACTAGAAAATGTCACCTGAACATCTCTATGTAAAAAGGAAGATATTTTGCCTCAAATCTCCTAAGTAGTCATACCCCACTGTAAAGAGAGTTTAAACAGCCAGTCAAGATGCTAGTCCCAGGACTTGCAAGGGAATGTGCATCTGGCATGTGCAGACAGTCATGTAAGTTCAGTGAAATTCTAATGAGTTTACAACAAAGGCAAAGCATTACCTCAACATTGCTAATGCTAATTGGCATTTTTTTTTATTGTTTTTCAACTTGCATCTGACGTATAACTGTTTGCACAGCACTTACTCTGGTGAGCTGAAGATATTTTTTACATAGAGGTAAAATATTTTTACATAGAGATGTTCAGGTGATATTTCCTGGCAGTAATGCTGCCTCACTTTCAAGTGATTTAGCATACGAGTCCCTTTAAAGGACAGTACATTCTAAAAGTGTCTGCTGTGCATATGATAAAGCATGTGTTAATTGATAAGCAGACTTTCCACTATCTGTGGGCAGTGACACATCTCACAAGCAAAAAAACAACAATGTGATGTTTTTTTTTTTAGTACAGTATTATCTGTTTTACCAAAAAATGTAATACATTAAAACAAGTTTCCTTTTCTTTCATGTAATTGGCAAGAGTCCATGAGCTAGTGACGTATGGGATATACAATCCTACCAGGAGGGGCAAAGTTTCCCAAACCTCAAAATGCCTATAAATACACCCCTCACCACACCCACAATTCAGTTTTAAAAACTTTGCCTCCTATGGAGGTGGTGAAGTAAGTTTGTGCTAAGATTTCTACGTTGATATGCACTTCTCAGTATTTTGAAGTCCGATTCCTCTCAGAGTACAGTGAATGTCAGAGGGATGTGAAGGGAGTATCACCTATTGAATGCAATGGTTTTCCTCTTGGGAGATCTATTTCTTAGGTTCTCTGTTATCGGTCATAGAGATTCATCTCCTACCTCCCTTTTCAGATTGACGATATACTCTCATATTCCATTACCTCTACTGATAATTGTTTCAGGACTGGTTTGGCTATCTGCTATATGTGGATGGGTGTCTTTTGGTAAGTATGTTTTCATTACTTAAGACACTCAGCTATGGTTTGGCACTTTATGTATTTTATAAAGTTCTAAATATATGTATTGTACTTATATTTGCCATGATTCAGGTTTTCAGTATAATTCCTTTTGCAGACTGTCAGTTTCATATCTGGATCTGGGAAATGCTTTTTTAGGAAAAAATTATTTTTTACCTGGGGTATAGTCTTTTTCAAATTGACTGTCTTTTAAATTTGCAGGCAGATTTAGGCTTGCAAGGGCGCAAAATTCTAAAATTTATTGCGTCATTCATGACGAGAGATTTTTTTTGGCGCGAAGTTACGTTCGTTGACGCAACTTCGTTATTTCCAGTGTCTTAGATGATGCAGAATCCTTCACAAAGGTTGATGTCATTTCCAGACGTTTTAGACGGCAAAAAATATTTTTCTGTTTGTGTCGTGCGTCATACTTGGCGCCAAATATTTTCATTATTTAAGACCCCATTCCTATATGTCAGAGGGCTATGCTGTTTGCATTTGTTCCCATTTCTGAAACTGCCATATAAGGAAATGGATCATTTTGCTTTATATGTTGTTTTTTTCTCTTACATTTGCAAGATGTCTCAATCTGATCCTGTTTCAGAAATCACTGTTGGAACCCTGCTGCCTGATAACAGTTCTACCAAAACTAAGTGCATTTGTTGTAAACTTGAGGAGGTTATATCTCCAGCTGTGGTTTGTAATAGTTGTCATGATAAACCTTTACATGCAGAAAATGTATCCATCAGTAGTAGTAGTTGTTCCCTCAACATCTAATGCACAAGATATACCTGTAAATTTAAAAGAATTTATTTCTGATTCTATTCAGAAGGCTTTGTCTGCCATCCCACCTTCTAATAAACGTAAAAGGTCTTTTAAAACTTCTCATAAAGTTGATGAAATTTCAAATGACCGACAACAAACTGAATTATCCTTCTCTGATGAGGATCTATCTGGTTCAGAAGATCCTGTTTCAGATATTGACACTGACAAATCTTATTTGTTTAAAATGGAGTATATTCGTTCTTTGTTAAAGGAAGTGTTGATTACATTGGATATGGAGGAAACTAGACCTCTTGATATTAAAACTAGTAAACGTTTAAATTCTGTTTATAAACCTCCTGTGGTTATTCCTGAGGTTTTTCCAGTTCCTGATGCTATTTCAGATATAATTTCTAAGGAATGGAAAAGGCTGGTACTTTTATTCCTTCTTCAAGGTTTAAAAAATTGTATCCTTTGCCAGCAGTTACATTGGAGTTTTGGGAAAGATCCCCAAAGTTGATGGGGCTATCTCTACTCTTGCTAAACGTACTACTATTCCTACGGAAGATAGTACTTCTTTTAAAGATCCTTTAGATAGGAAACTTGAATCTTATCTAAGGAAAGCTTATTTATATTCAGGTCATCTTCTCAGGCCTGCAATTTATTTAGCTGATGTTGCAGCTGCTTCAACTTTTTGGTTGGAAACTTTAGCGCAACAAGTATCGGATCCTGATTTGTCTAGCATTGTTAATTTAATTCAACATGTTAATAATTTTATTTGTGATGCCATTTTTTTATATCACAATTGATGTTAAATCTATGTCTATAGCTATTTTAGCTAGAAGAGCTTTGTGGAATCTTGGAATGCTGACATGACTTCTAAGTCCAGATTGCTATCTCTTTCTTTCCAAGGTAATAAGTTATTTGGTTCTCAGTTGGATTCAATAATTTCAACTGTCAATGGGGGGAAGGGAGTTTTTTGCCTCAGGATATAAGACCTAAGGGTAAATCTAAAGCTTCTAACCGTTTTCGTTCCTTTCGACAGAATAAGGAACAGAAACCTAATCCTTCCCCCAAAGAATCTGTTTCCAATTGGAAGCCTTCCTCAAATTGGAATAAGTCCAAGCCATTTAAGAGATCAAAGCCAGCCCCCAAGTCCGCATGAAGGTGTGGCCCTCATTCCAGCTCAGCTGGTAGGGGGCAGATTAAGATTTTTCAAAGATGTTTGAATCAATCAATTCGGTCCAAAATCAATGGATTCAGAATAGGATTCAGAGTAAGACCGCCTGTGAGAAGATTTTTTCTCTCACGCATTCCGGCAAACCCAGTAAAGGCTCAGGCTTTCCTGAAGTGTGTTTCAGACCTGGAGTCATCAGGGGTAATCATGCCAGTTCCGTTTCAGGAACAGGGTCTGGGGTTTTATTCAAATCTATTCATTGTCCCAAAGAAAGAAAATTCATTCAGACCAGTTTTGGATCTAAAAATTTTGAATCGATATGTAAGAGTACCAACTTTCAAAATGGTGACTATAAGGACTATTCTGCCTTTTTGTTCAGCAAGGGCATTATATGTCCACAATAGACTTACAGGATGCATATCTTCATATTCCGATTCATCCAGAACACTATCAGTTACTGAAATTCTCTTTTCTAGATGAGCATTACCAATTTCTTACTCTTCCTTTTGGCCTTGCAACAGCTCCAATAATCTTTTCGAAGGTTCTCGGGGCCCTACTCTCTGTAATCTGAGAGTGGGGTATTGCGGTGTTTCCTTATTTGGACGATATCTTGGTTCTTGCTCAGTCTTTACGTTCTGCAGAATCTCACTAGTGTTGTTTCTTCAAAAACATGGTTGGAGGATCAATTTACCAAAAAGTTCTTTGATTCCTTAGACAAGGGTAACCTTTTTAGGTTTCCAGATAGATTCAGTGTCCATGACTCTGTCTCTAACAGACAAGAGACAATTAAAATTGGTTTCAGCTTGTCAGAACCTTCAGTCTCAGTCATTCCCTTCAGTGGCTATGTGCATGGAAGTTTTAGGTCTCATGACTGCAGCACTGGACGCAATCCCCTTTGGTGGTTTTCATATGAGACCTCTCCAGCTTTGTATGCTGAACCAATGGTGCAGGAATTATTCAAGGATATCACAATTAATATCCTTAAATCCCAATGTTCGACTATCTCTGACTTTGTGGTTAGAACACCATCGTATTGTTCTAGGGGCCTCTTTCGTTTGTCCAACCTGGACTGTGATCTCAACAGATGCAAGTTTTTCAGGTTGGGGAGCTGTTTGGGGATCCCTGACAGCACAAGGGGTTTGGAAATCTCAAGAGGCGAGATTACCAATAAATATTTTGGAACTCCGTGCGATTCTCAGGGCTCTTCAGTTTTGGCCTCTATTGAAGAGAGAACCGTTCATTTGTTTTCAGACAGACAATATCACAACTGTGGCATATGTCAATCATCAGGGTGGGACTCACAGTCCTCAAGCTATGAAAGAAGTATCTTGGATACTTGTTTGGGCAGAATCCAGCTCCTGTCTAATTTCTGCGGTTCATATCTCAGGTATAGACAATTGGGAAGCGGATTATCTCAGTTGTCAGACTTTACATCCGGGAGTGTGGTCTCTCCACCCAGATGTGTTTTCTCAAATTGTTTAGATGTTGGGTCTTCCAGAAATAAATTTGATGGCATCCCATCTAAACAAGAAACTTCCCAGGTACCTGTCTAGGTCCAGGGATCCTCGGGCGGAAGCAGTGGATGCGTTGACAATTCCTAGGTGTTATCAACCTGCTTATATTTTCCCGCCTCTAGTTCTTCCAAGAGTGATCTCCAAAATCATCATGGAGCAATAGTTTGTGTTGCTGGTGGCTCCAGCATGGCCTCACAGGTTTTGGTATGCAGATCTTGTTTGGATGTCCAGTTGCCAACCTTGGCCACTTCCAATAAGACCGGACCTTCTGTGTCAATGTCCGTTTTTTCATCAGGATCTCAAATCATTATATTTGAAGGTATGGAAATTGAACGCCTAGTGCTTCGTCATAGAGGTTTCTCTAATTCAGTAATTAATACTATGTTACAGGCTCGTAAATCTGTTTCTAGAAAGATTTATTATCGAGTTTGGAAGACTTTTTCAGAGTGTTCCTCTCATAAATTCTCTTGGCATTCTTTTTAGAATTCCTAGAATTTTACAGTTTCTTCAGGATGGTTTGGATAATGGTTTGTCTGCAAGTTCCTTGAAAGGACAAATCTCTGCTCTTTCTGTTTTATTCCACAGAAAAATTGCTAAACTTCCTAATATTCACTGTTTTGTACAGGCTTTGGTTCGTATCAAGCCTGTCATTAAATCAATCTCTCCTCCTTGGAGTCTTAATTTGGTTTTGAAGGCTTTACAGGTTCATTTGAGCCTATGCATTCTTGGACATTAAACTACTTTCTTGAAAAGTGTTTTGTCCATATTTTTTGCTAGAAGAGTTTCTGAATTATCTGCTCTCTCTTTGAATCTCCTTTTCTGATTTTTCATCAGGATAAGGCAGTTTTGCGGACTTCATTTAAATTCTTACCTAAGGTTGTGAATTCTAACAACATTAATAGAGAAAGTGTTGTCCCTTCTTTGTGTCCTAATCCTAAGAATTCTTTGGAGAGATCTTAACATTCTTTGGATGTGGTGAGAGCTCTGAAATATTATGTTGACGCTACTAAAGATTTCAGGAAGACTTCTTGTCTATTTGTTGTCTTTTCTGGTTCCAGGAAAGGTCAGAAGGCTTCTGCCGTGTCTTTGGCATCATGGTTAAAGCTTTTGATTCTTAAAGCTTATTTGGAGTCGGGTAAAGACCTGCCTCAGAGAATTACAGCTCATTCTACTAGATCAGTTTCCACTTCTTGGGCTTTTAAGAATGAAGCTTCAGTTGATCAGATTTGCAAAGCAGCAACTTGGTCTTCTTTGCATTCATTTACTAAATTCTACCATTTTTGATGTATTTGCTTCTTCGGAAGTAGTTTTGGTAGAAAAGTTCTTCAGGCTGCTGTTTCAGTTTGATTCTTCTGCTTCTGATTTAAGTTTTTTTTTCCTTTCATTTATGAGAATAAACTTACGTTTTGGGTTGTGGATTCATTTTTTTTCAGTGGAAAATGTCTGTTTTTATTTTTATCCCTCCCTCTCTAGTGACTCTTGCGTGGAGTTCTACTTCTTGGGTATTGCTATCCCATACGTCACTAGCTCATGGACTCTTGCCAATTACATGAACGAAAACATAATTTATGTAAGAAGTTACCTAATAAATTAATTTCTTTCATATTGGCAAGAGTCCATGAGGCCCACCCTTTTTATGGTGGTTATGATTTTTTTGTATAAAGCACAATTATTTCCAAATTCCTTTGTTGGTGCTTTTTACTCCTTTCTTTTCACCCCACTACATGGCTATTCGTTAAACTGAATTGTGGGTGTGGTGAGGGGTGTATTTGTAGGCATTTTGAGGTTTGGGAAGCTTTGCCCCTCCTGGTAGGATTGTATATCCCATCGTCACTAGCTCATGGACTCTCGCCAATATGAAAGAAATGAATTTATCAGGTAAGTTCTTGCATAAATTGTTTTTAAGTACATGTGAAATGTAGTATTCTTCCAAACCGCCAATTTATGTCTCAATCATAAGAATTTTTGCTGGCCTGTTTAGTAAAGGTGGCTTGTATGCAACCAGCTACAGTCTCCATTGCAGATGTGCATTATACTGACCAGGGTAACACGCCTCACTTAGAGAGTATCACATCTGGCTGCTAACAGATCATGTGTATTATACTGACCAGGGTAACACGCCTCACAAAGTATCACATCTGGCAACTAACCCGTCATGTGTATTATACTGACTAGGGTAACACGCCTCACAGAATATCACATCTGGCAACTAACAGACCATATGTATTATACTGACCAGGGTAACATGCCTCACTTACAGAGTATCACATCTGGCTACTAACAGATCATGTGTATTATACTGACCAGGGTAACACGCCTCACAGAATATCACATCTGACTACTAACAGATCATGTGTATAATACTGACCAGGGTAACACACCTCACTTACAGAGTATTACATCTGGCTACTAACAGATCATGTGTATTATACTGACCAGGGTAACACGCCTCACTTACAGAGTATCACATCTGGCTACTAACAGATCATGTGTATTATACTGACCAGGGTAACACGCCTCACTTACAGAGTATCACATCTGACTACTAACAGATCATGTGTATTATATTGACGAGGGTAACACGCCTCACTTACAGAATATCACATCTGGCTACTAACAGATCATGTGTATTATACTGACCAGGGTAACACGCCTCACAGAATATCACATCTGGCTACTAACAGATCATATGTATTATACTGACCAGGGTAACACACCTCACTTACAGAGTATTACATCTGGCTACTAACAGATCATGTGTATAATACTGACCAGGGTAACACGCCTCACTTACAGAGTATCACATCTGACTACTAACAGATCATGTGTATTATACTGACGAGGGTAACACGCCTCACTTACAGAATATCACATCTGGCTACTAACAGATCATGTGTATTATACTGACCAGGGTAACACGCCTCACTTGCAGAGTATCACATCTGACTAATAACAGATCATGTGTATTGTACTGACGAGGGTAACACGCCTCACTTACAGAATATCACATCTGGCTACTAACAGATCATGTGTATTATACTGACCAGGGTAACACGCCTCACTTACAGAATATCACATCTGACTACTAACAGATCATGTGTATTATACTGACCAGGGTAACACGCCTCAATTACAGAGTATCACATCTGGCAACTAACACGTCATGTGCCAGTTTTCTGCAGCTTCAAAATGCATTGTTCCTCAATAATAGCCCAAATGTGATTTTGTATTGCTTATAAAAGAGACCCATACAGCTTCCATTTTAAGAGCACTTGGAAGTTCCGTCAGTTTTTTCTGTTTAGAGTTGCCAGTTAACCTGTACTTTTAATTTTATTATTGTTTAGATAATTCTTGTAATTCTGATGGTCATAGGTGTGATATTATCAGGAGATTTAGTACCCAACGCATCTTTAACAAATCGTGTTTTTCCCCTCTTCATTCAGGGCAAATAGATTCATCAGAAAGAGATGACACACCCAAACTTTGGTGTGCTCTAAGTGATGGAAAAGTTGTGGTGTTCAATGCATCCACATGGTCCTTGCAACAGCATTGCTTTAAAGTAGGGAATGCAAAATTGGTAAGTAGATAGTAACATGCAATATTCAACATGATTTTATCAAAACATTATAAACTACGTTTTAAGCCAGGGATATCTTGTCTCACCCTATTGGTATAAATTACAACAGTAAGTAGCCGGCAACCTGCATTATTTAATATGATTTTATTAATGTATATGCTACATTTTATACCCGGCATATCTTGGCTCACCCTATTAGCACTTAGCAGTAACAACTGGTATTTTGAAAGAACCAAACAGAGACATAGCACCTCAAAATCCACATTTCTTTCATATAAGTGGCAATAGTCATATGAGGTATGAGTGAGATGGGGGGGTTTATAGGCTTTTGAGGTTTTGGAAACTTTGCCTACTCCTGGTAGGAATGTGTATCCCATACGTAACAGCTCGTGGACTCTCGCCACCATGAAAGAAATTAATTTATCAGTTAAGTTTTATATAAATGATGTTTTTCAGATGGTAAACTGAAGTAGACTTTCTCTTGTTAAGTGTATCCAGTCCACGGATCATCCATTACTTGTGGGATATTCTCCTCCCCAACAGGAAGTTGCAAGAGGATCACCCACAGCAGAGCTGCTATATAGCTCCTCCCCTAACTGTCATATCCAGTCATTCTCTTGCAAGCCTCAACCAAGATGGAGGTCGTAAGAGGAGTGTGGTGTTTTATACTTAGTTTATTCTTCAATCAAAAGTTTGTTATTTTTAAATGGTACCGGAGTGTACTGTTTATCTCAGGCAGTATTTAGAAGAAGAATCTGCCTGCGTTTTCTATGATCTTAGCAGAAGTAACTAAGATCCATGGCTGTTCTCACATATTCTGAGGAGTGAGGTAACTTCAGAGAGGGAATGGCGTGCAGGTTTTCCTGCAATAAGGTATGTGCAGTTAATATATTTCTTTCATGTAATTAGCAAGAGTCCATGAGCTAGTGACGTATGGGATATACATTCCTACCAGGAGGGGCAAAGTTTCCCAAACCTCAAAATGCCTACAAATACACCCCTCACCACACCCTCAAATCAGTTTTACAAACTTTGCCTCCTATGGAGGTGGTGAAGTAAGTTTGTGCTAGATTCTACGTTGATATGCGCTCCGCAGCAGGTTGGAGCCCGGTTTTCCTCTCAGCGTGCAGTGAATGTCAGAGGGATGTGAGGAGAGTATTGCCTATTTTGAATGCAGTGATCTCCTTCTACGGGGTCTATTTCATAGGTTCTCTGTTATCGGTCGTAGAGATTCATCTCTTACCTCCCTTTTCAGATCGACGATATACTCTTATATATATATACCATTACCTCTGCTGATTTTCGTTTCAGTACTGGTTTGGCTTTCTACAAACATGTAGATGAGTGTCCTGGGGTAAGTAAGTCTTATTTTCTGTGACACTCTAAGCTATGGTTGGGCACTTTTTTAATAAAGTTCTAAATATATGTATTCAAACATTTATTTGCCTTGACTCAGGATGTTCAACATTCCTTTTCTTACCTTAAAAATTTGACTTTTTTCCCTGTGGGCTGTTAGGCTCGCGGGGGCTGAAAATGCTTCATTTTATTGCGTCATTCTTGGCGCGGACTTCTTTGGCGCAAAAAATCTTTTCTGTTTCCGGCGTCATACGCGTCGCCGGAAGTTGCGTCATTTTTGACGTTCTTTTGCGCAAAAAAATGTCGGCGTTCCGGAAGTGGCATCATTTTTATCGCCAAAAAGCATTTAGGCGCCAAATAATGTGGGCGTCTTATTTGGCGCTAAAAAAATATGGGCGTCGCTTTTGTCTCCACATTATTTAAGTCTCATTTTTCTTTGCTTCTGGTTGCTAGAAGCTTGTTCCTTGGCATTTTTTCCCATTCCTGAAACTGTCATTTAAGGAATTTGATCAATTTTGCTTTATATGTTGTTTTTTCTCTTACATATTGCAAGATGTCTCACGTTGCATCTGAGTCAGAAGATACTTCAGGAAAATCGCTGTCTGGTGCTGGAACTACCAAAGCTAAGTGTATCTGCTGTAAACTTTTGGTAGCTGTTCCTCCAGCTGTTGTTTGTATTAATTGTCATGACAAACTTGTTAATGCAGATAATATTTCCTTTAGTAATGTACCATTACCTGTTGCAGTTCCATCAACATCTAATGTTCAGAATGTTCCTGATAACATAAGAGATTTTGTTTCTGAATCCATCAAGAAGGCTATGTCTGTTATTCCTCCTTCTAGTAAACATAAATTTTTTTTTAAAACTTCTCTTTATACAGATGAATTTTTAAATGAACATCATCATTCTGATTCTAATGACTCTTCTGGTTCAGAGGATTCTGTCTCAGAGGTTGATGCTGATAAATCTTCATATTTATTTAAAATGGAATTTATTCGTTCTTTACTTAAAGAAGTACTAATTGCTTTAGAAATTGAGGATTCTGGTCCTCTTGATACTAAATCTAAACGTTTAGATAAGGTCTTTAAATCTCCTGTGGTTATTCCAGAAGTTTTTCCTGTTCCTGGTGCTATTTCTGAAGTAATTTCCAGAGAATGGAATAATTTGGGTAATTCATTTACTCCTTCTAAACGTTTTAAGCAATTATATCCTGTGCCGTCTGACAGATTAGAATTTTGGGACAAAATCCCTAAAGTTGATGGGGCTATTTCTACCCTTGCTAAACGTACTACTATTCCTACGTCAGATGGTACTTCCTTTAAGGATCCTTTAGATAGGAAAATTGAATCCTTTCTAAGAAAAGCTTATCTGTGTTCAGGTAATCTTCTTAGACCTGCTATATCATTGGCTGATGTTGCTGCAGCTTCAACTTTTTGGTTGGAAACTTTAGCGCAACAAGTAACAGATCATGATTCTCATAATATTATTATTCTTCTTCAACATGCTAATAATTTTATCTGTGATGCCATTTTTGTTATTATCAGAGTTGATGTCAGGTTTATGTCTCTAGCTATTTTAGCTAGAAGAGCTTTATGGCTTAAAACTTGGAATGCTGATATGTCTTCTAAATCGACTCTACTTTCCATTTCTTTCCAGGGTAACAAATTATTTGGTTCTCAGTTGGATTCTATTATCTCAACTGTTACTGGTGGGAAAGGAACTTTTTTACCACAGGATAAAAAATCTAAGGGTAAAAACAGGGCTAATAATCGTTTTCATTCCTTTCGTTTCAACAAAGAACAAAAGCCTGATCCTTCATCCTCAGGAGCAGTTTCAGTTTGGAAACCATCTCCAGTCTGGAATAAATCCAAGCCTTCTAGAAAAGCAAAGCCAGCTTCTAAGTCCACATGAAGGTGCGGCCCTCATTCCAGCTCAGCTGGTAGGGGGCAGGTTACGTTTTTTCAAAGAAATTTGGATCAATTCTGTTCACAATCTTTGGATTCCGAACATTGTTTCAGAAGGGTACAGAATTGGTTTCAAGATAAGACCTCCTGCAAAGAGATTTTTTCTTTCCCGTGTCCCAGTAAATCCAGTGAAAGCTCAAGCATTTCTGAAATGTGTTTCAGATCTAGAGTTGGCTGGAGTAATTATGCCAGTTCCAGTTCTGGAACAGGGGCTGGGGTTTTATTCAAATCTCTTCATTGTACCAAAGAAGGAGAATTCCTTCAGACCAATTCTGGATCTAAAAATATTGAATCGTTCAAAATGGTAACTGTAAGGACTATCTTGCCTTTTGTTCAACAAGGGCATTATATGTCCACAATAGATTTACAGGATGCATATCTGCATATTCCGATTCATCCAGATCATTATCAGTTCCTGAGATTCTCTTTTCTGGACAAGCATTACCAGTTTGTGGCTCTGCCGTTTGGCCTAGCTACAGCTCCAAGAATTTTTACAAAGGTTCTCGGTGCCCTTCTGTCTGTAATCAGAGAACAGGGTATTGTGGTATTTCCTTATTTGGACGATATCTTGGTACTTGCTCAGTCTTTACATTTAGCAGAATCTCATACGAATCGACTTGTGTTGTTTCTTCAAGATCATGGTTGGAGGATCAATTCACTAAAAAGTTCATTGACTCCTCAGACAAGGGTAACCTTTTTGGGTTTCCAGATAGATTCAGTGTCCATGACTCTGTCTTTGACAGACAAGAGACGTCTAAAATTGATTTCAGCTTGTCGAAACCTTCAGTCACAATCATTCCCTTCGGTAGCCTTATGCATGGAAATTCTAGGTCTTATGACTGCTGCATCGGATGCGATCCCCTTTGCTCGTTTTCACATGCGGCCTCTTCAGCTCTGTATGCTGAACCAGTGGTGCAGGGATTACACAAAGATATCTCAATTAATATATTTAAGACCGATTGTACGACACTCTCTGATGTGGTGGACAGATCACCATCGTTTAATTCAGGGGGCTTCTTTTGTTCTTCCGACCTGGACTGTAATTTCAACAGATGCAAGTCTTACAGGTTGGGGAGCTGTGTGGGGGTCTCTGAAAGCACAAGGGGTTTGGGAATCTCAGGAGGTGAGATTACCGATCAATATTTTGGAACTCCGTGCAATTTTCAGAGCTCTTCAGTCTTGGCCTCTTCTAAAGAGAGAATCGTTCATTTGTTTTCAGACAGACAATGTCACAACTGTGGCATACATCAATCATCAAGGAGGGACTCACAGTCCTCTGGCTATGAAAGAAGTATCTCGAATTCTGGTTTGGGCGGAATCCAGCTCCTGTCTAATCTCTGCGGTTCATATCCCAGGTATAGACAATTGGGAAGCGGATTATCTCAGTCGCCAAACGTTGCATCCGGGCGAATGGTCTCTTCACCCAGAGGTATTTCTTCAGATTGTTCAAATGTGGGAGCTTCCAGAAATAGATCTGATGGCGTCTCATCTAAACAAGAAACTTCCCAGGTATCTGTCCAGATCCCGGGATCCTCAGGCGGAAGCAGTGGATGCATTATCACTTCCTTGGAAGTATCATCCTGCCTATATCTTTCCGCCTCTAGTTCTTCTTCCAAGAGTAATCTCCAAGATTCTGAAGGAATGCTCGTTTGTTCTGCTGGTAGCTCCGGCATGGCCTCACAGGTTTTGGTATGCGGATCTTATCCGGATGGCCTCTTGCCATCCGTGGACTCTTCCGCTAAGACCAGACCTTCTGTCGCAAGGTCCTTTTTTCCATCAGGATCTCAAATCCTTAAATTTAAAGGTATGGAGATTGAACGCTTGATTCTTGGTCAAAGAGGTTTCTCTGACTCTGTGATTAATACTATGTTACAGGCTCGTAAATCTGTATCTAGAGAGATATATTATAGAGTCTGGAAGACTTATATTTCTTGGTGTCTTTCTCATCATTTTTCCTGGCATTCTTTTAGAATTCCGAGAATTTTACAGTTTCTTCAGGATGGTTTAGATAAAGGTTTATCCGCAAGTTCTTTGAAAGGACAAATCTCTGCTCTTTCTGTTCTTTTTCACAGAAAGATTGCTATTCTTCCTGATATTCATTGTTTTGTACAAGCTTTGGTTCGTATAAAACCTGTCATTAAGTCAATTTCTCCTCCTTGGAGTTTGAATTTGGTTCTGGGGGCTCTTCAAGCTCCTCCTTTTGAACCCATGCATTCATTGGACATTAAATTACTTTCTTGGAAAGTTTTGTTCCTTTTGGCGATCTCTTCTGCCAGAAGAGTCTCTGAATTATCTGCTTTTTCTTGTGAGTCTCCTTTTCTGATTTTTCATCAGGATAAGGCGGTGTTGCGAACTTCTTTTGAATTTTTACCTAAGGTTGTGAATTCCAACAACATTAGTAGAAAAATTGTGGTTCCCTCATTATGTCCTAATCCTAAGAATTCTAAGGAGAAATCGTTGCATTCTTTGGATGTTGTTAGAGCTTTGAAATATTATGTTGAAGCTACTAAGTCTTTCCGAAAGACTTCTAGTCTATTTGTTATCTTTTCTGGTTCTAGAAAAGGCCAGAAAGCTTCTGCCGTTTCTTTGGCATCTTGGTTGAAATCTTTAATTCATCATGCCTATGTCGAGTCGGGTAAAACTCCGCCTCAAAGGATTACAGCTCATTCTACTAGGTCAGTTTCTACTTCCTGGGCGTTTAGGAATGAAGCTTCGGTTGATCAGATTTGCAAAGCAGCAACTTGGTCCTCTTTGCATACTTTTACTAAATTCTACCATTTTGATGTATTTTCTTCTTCTGAAGCAGTTTTTGGTAGAAAAGTACTTCAGGCAGCGGTTTCAGTTTGAATCTTCTGTTTATGTTTTTCATTAAACTTTATTTTGGGTGTGGATTATTTTCAGCAGGAATTGGCTGTCTTTATTTTATCCCTCCCTCTCTAGTGACTCTTGCGTGGAAAGATCCACATCTTGGGTAGTCATTATCCCATACGTCACTAGCTCATGGACTCTTGCTAATTACATGAAAGAAAACATAATTTATGTAAGAACTTACCTGATAAATTAATTTCTTTCATATTAGCAAGAGTCCATGAGGCCCGCCCTTTTTTTGTGGTGGCTATGATTTTTTTGTATAAAGCACAATTATTCCAATTCCTTATTTTATATGCTTTCGCACTTTTTTCTTATCACCCCACTTCTTGGCTATTCGTTAAACTGATTTGTGGGTGTGGTGAGGGGTGTATTTGTAGGCATTTTGAGGTTTGGGAAACTTTGCCCCTCCTGGTAGGAATGTATATCCCATACGTCACTAGCTCATGGACTCTTGCTAATATGAAAGAAATGAATTTATCAGGTAAGTTCTTACATAAATTATGTTTTCTAGGGATGGAATTTGCTAGAAAATGCTGCTGATACTGAACTAATGTAAGTAAAGCCTTAAATGCAGTGAGAGCTACTGGTATCAGGCTTATTAATAGAGATACATACTCTTATAAAAATGTAATATAAAACGTTTCCTGGCATGTTTAATCGTTTTTATATATGTTTGGTGATAAAACTTATTGGGGCCTATTTTTCCACATGGCTGGCTTGAATTCTGCCTAGTAACAGTTTCCTGACTTTCCACTGTTGTAATATGAGTGGGAGGGTTTTTTTTGTGCAAAAAAATTACAGACACAGACATCCAGCTTCTTCCTGCATGATCCAGGATATCTCTGGAGGGCTCAAAAGGCTTCAAAGTCGTTTTTGAGGGAGTTAACAAGCCACAGTAGATCAGTGGCAGTTGTTGTGACTATTTTTAAAAAAAACACACAAAAAAAAACGTTTTTGTCAGTTATTATTCTGTGTTTGGTATTAAGGGGTTAATCATCCATTTGCAAGTGGATGCAATGCTCTGCTAACTTGTTACATACACTGTAAAAATTTTGTTAGTGTAACTGCCTTTTTTCACTGTTATTTCAAATTTTGGCAAAAATTTGTGTTTCTTAAAGGTGCAGTAAAGTTTTTTATATTGCTTGTAAACTTGTTTAAAGTGTTTTCCAAGCTTGCTAGTCTCATTGCTAGTCTGTTTAAACATGTCTGACACAGAGGAAACAACTTGTTCATTATGTTTGAAAGCCATGGTGGAGCCCCATAGGAGAATGTGTACTAAATGTATTGATTTCACCTTAAACAGTAAAGATCAGTCTTTAACTATAAAAGAAATATCACCAGAAGATTCTGACGAGGGGGAAGTTATGCCGACTAACTCTCCCCACGTGTCAGACCCTTCGCCTCCCGCTCAGGGGATGCACGCTAATATGGCGCCAATTGCATCAGGGACGCCCATAGCGATTACCTTGCAGGACATGGCTGCAATCATGAATAATACCCTGTCAGAGGTATTATCCAGGTTGCCTGAATTAAGAGGCAAGCGCGATTGCTCTGGGGTTAGGAGAAATACAGAGCGCGCAGATGCTGTAAGGGCCATGTCTGATACTGCGTCACAATATGCAGATAATGAGGACGGAGAGCTTCAGTCTGTGGGTGACGTCTCTGATTTGGGGAAACCTGATTCAGAGATTTCTAATTTTAAATTTAAGCTTGAGAACCTCCGTGTATTGCTTGGGGAGGTATTGGCTGCTCTGAATGACTGTAACACAGTTGCAGTACCAGAGAAATTGTGTAGGCTGGATAAATACTATGCGGTGCCAGTGTGTACTGATGTTTTTCCTATACCTAAAAGGCTTACAGAAATTATTAGCAAGGAGTGGGATAGACCGGGTGTGCCTTTTTCCCCACCTCCTATATTTAGAAAAATATTTCCAATAGACCCCACTACACGGGACTTATGGCAGACGGTCCCTAAGGTGGAGGGAGCAGTCTCTACTTTAGCAAAGCGTACCACTATCCCGGTTGAGGACAGTTGTGCTTTTTCAGATCCAATGGATAAAAAATTGGAGGGTTACTTTAAGAAAATGTTTATTCAACAAGGTTTTATTTTACAGCCCCTTGCATGTATAGCGCCTGTCACGGCCGCGGCGGCATTCTGGTTTGAGGCCCTGGAAGAGGCCATCCATACAGCTCCATTGACTGAAATTATTGACAAGCTTAGAACACTTAAGCTAGCTAACTCATTTGTTTCTGATGCCATTGTTCATTTGACTAAACTAACGGCTAAGAATTCCGGATTTGCCATCCAGGCGCGTAGGGCGCTATGGCTTAAATCCTGGTCAGCTGACGTGACTTCGAAGTCTAAATTACTCAACATTCCTTTCAAGGGGCAGACCTTATTCGGGTCGGTTTGAAGGAAATTATTGCTGACATTACTGGAGGTAAGGGTCGTACCCTTCCTCAGGACAGGGCCAAAGCAAAGGCCAAACAGTCTAATTTTCGTGCCTTTCGAAATTTCAAGGCAGGTGCAGCATCAACTTCCTCCGCTTCAAAGCAAGAGGGAACTTTTGCTCAATCTAAGCAGGCCTGGAAACCTAACCAGTCCTGGAACAAAGGCAAGCAGGCCAGAAAGCCTGCTGCTGCCTCTAAGACAGCATGAAGGAACGGCCCCCTATCCGGCGACGGATCTAGTAGGGGGCAGACTTTCTCTCTTCGCCCAGGCATGGGCAAGAGATGTTCAAGATAATATCTCAGGGATATCTTCTGGACTTCAAAGCTTCCCCTCCACAAGGGAGATTTCATCTTTCAAGGCTATCTGCAAATCAGATAAAGAAAGAGGCATTCCTACGCTGTGTGCAAGACCTCCTAATTATGGGAGTGATCCATCCAGTTCCGCGGACGGAACAAGGACAGGGTTTTTATTCAAATCTGTTTGTGGTTCCCAAAAAAGAGGGAACCTTCAGACCAATTTTGGATCTAAAGATCTTAAACAAATTCCTCAGAGTTCCATCTTTCAAACTGGAAACTATTCGAACCATCCTACCCATGATCCAAGAGGGTCAGTACATGACCACAGTGGACCTAAAGGATGCCTACCTTCACATACCGATTCACAAAGACCATCATCGGTTTCTAAGGTTTGCCTTTCTAGACAGGCATTACCAATTTGTAGCTCTTCCCTTCGGGTTGGCTACAGCCCCGAGAATCTTTACAAAGGTTCTGGGATCACTTCTGGCGGTTCTAAGACCGCGAGGCATAGCGGTAGCTCCGTATCTAGACGACATCCTGATACAGGCGTCAAACTTTCAAGTTGCCAAGTCTCATACAGAGATAGTTCTGGCATTTCTGAGGTCGCACGGGTGGAAAGTGAACGAGGAAAAGAGTTCTCTATCCCCACTCACAAGAGTCTCCTTCTTAGGGACTCTTATAGATTCTGTAGAAATGAAAATTTACCTGACGGAGTCCAGGTTTTCAAAACTTCTAAATGCTTGCCGTGTTCTTCACTCCATTCCGCGCCCTTCGGTGGCTCAGTGTATGGAGGTAATCGGCTTAATGGTAGCGGCAATGGACATAGTGCCATTTGCGCGCCTACATCTCAGACCACTGCAATTATGCATGCTGAGTCAGTGGAATGGGGATTACACAGATTTGTCCCCTCTGCTAAATCTGGATCAAGAGACCAGAGATTCTCTTCTCTGGTGGTTGTCTCGGGTCCACCTGTCCGAGGGTATGACCTTTCGCAGGCCAGATTGGACAATTGTAACAACAGATGCCAGCCTTCTAGGTTGGGGTGCAGTCTGGAACTCCCTGAAGGCACAGGGATCGTGGGCTCGGGAGGAGAAACTCCTTCCAATAAATATTCTGGAGTTAAGAGCGATATTCAATGCTCTTCTGGCTTGGCCTCAGTTAGCAACACTGAGGTTCATCAGATTTCAGTCGGACAACATCACGACTGTGGCTTACATCAACCATCAAGGGGGAACCAGGAGTTCCCTAGCAATGTTAGAAGTCCCAAAAATAATTCGCTGGGCAGAGTCCCACTCTTGCCACCTGTCAGCAATCCATATCCCAGGCGTGGAGAACTGGGAGGAGGATTTTCTAAGTCGACAGACTTTCCATCCGGGGGAGTGGGAACTCCATCCGGAGGTGTTTTCTCAATTGATTCATCGTTGGGGCAAACCAGAGTTGGATCTCATGGCGTCTCGCCAGAACGCCAAGCTCCCTCCCTTGTTACGGATCCAGGTCCAGGGACCCAGAAGCGACGCTGATAGATGCTCTAGCAGCGCCTTGGTTCTTCAACCTGGCTTATGTGTTTCCACCGTTTCCTCTGCTCCCTCGACTGATTGCCAAAATCAAACAGGAGAGAGCATCAGTGATTCTGATAGCACCTGCGTGGCCACGCAGGACTTTGTATGCAGACCTAGTGGATATGTCATCCTTTCCACCATGGACTCTGCCTCTAAGACAGGACCTTCTGATACAAGGTCCTTTCAATCATCCAAATCTAGTTTCTCTGAGACTGACTGCATGGAGATTGAACGCTTGATTCTATCAAGGCGTGGCTTCTCTGAGTCAGTCATTGATACCTTAATACAGGCACGAAAGCCTGTTACCAGGAAAATCTACCACAAGATATGGAGTAAATATCCTTATTGGTGTGAATCCAAGAATTACTCATGGAGTAAGGTTAGGATTCCTAGAATATTGTCTTTTCTCCAAGAGGGCTTGGACAAAGGATTATCAGCTAGTTCCTTAAAGGGACTGATTTCTGCTCTGTCTATTCTTTTGCACAAGCGTCTGGCAGAGGTTCCAGACGTTCAGGCATTTTGCCAGGCTTTGGTTAGAATTAAGCCTGTGTTTAAACCTGTTGCTCCTCCGTGGAGCTTAAACTTGGTTCTTAAAGTTCTTCAAGGAGTTCCGTTTGAACCCCTTCATTCCATTGATAACTTTTATCTTGGAAAGTTCTGTTTTTGATGGCTATTTCCTCGGCTCGGAGAGTCTCTGAGCTATCTGCCTTACAATGTGATTCTCCTTATCTGATTTTTCATGCAGATAAGGTAGTTCTGCGTACCAAACCTGGGTTTTTACCTAAGGTGGTTTCTAACAAGAATATCAATCAAGAGATTGTTGTTCCATCATTGTGTCCTAATCCTTCTTCAAAGAAGGAACGTCTTTTACATAATCTGGACGTAGTCCGTGCCTTGAAGTTTTACTTACAAGCTACTAAGGATTTTCGTCAAACATCTTCCCTGTTTGTCGTTTACTCTGGACAGAGGAGAGGTCAAAAAGCTTCGGCATCCTCTCTGTCCTTTTGGCTTCGGAGCATAATACGCCTAGCATATGAGACTGCTGGACAGCAGCTCCCTGAAAGGATTACAGCTCATTCTACTAGAGCTGTGGCTTCCACATGGGCCTTCAAAAATGAGCCCTCTGTTGAACAGATTTGCAAGGCTGCGACTTGGTCTTCGCTTCACACTTTTCAAAATTTTACAAATTTGATACTTTTGCTTCTTCGGAGGCTGTTTTTGGGAGAAAGGTTCTTCGGGCAGTGGTTCCTTTCGCTTAATCCTGCCTTGTCCCTCCCATCATCCGTGTACTTTAGCTTTGGTATTGGTATCCCACAAGTAATGGATGATCCGTGGACTGGATACACTTAACAAGAGAAAACATAATTTATGGTTACCTGATAAATTTATTTCTCTTGTAGCGTATCCAGTCCACGGCCCGCCCTGTCCTTTTAAGGCAGGTCTAAATTTTAATTAAACTACAGTCACCACTGCACCATGTGGTTTCTCCTTTCTCTGTTTGTTTTCGGTTTAATGACTGGATATGACAGTTAGGGGAGGAGCTATATAGCAGCTCTGCTGTGGGTGATCCTCTTGCAACTTCCTGTTGGGAAGGAGAATATCCCACAAGTAATGGATGATCCGTGGACTGGATACACTACAAGAGAAATAAATTTATCAGGTAAGCATAAATTATGTTTTTTTGTCTTTACATAATAAAGATTCTGTCTAAGGTAGCAGTATGGAGTTATTCTTACACTTTTCTAAAGTTCTATAAATTGATGCTTCTGCTAAGGCCAGATTTGGTAGAAAAATGTTCTTCATGCTGTATTAGATTATAAATAAAGCATAAATATTTCTATTGATTTATTTTCTTGCCAGCCCTTGTGAGTTTCTGCTCGGTATGCGTTTGTTGGTAAGTTCTACAAGGGTGAGCCAAGGTAAATCAGTCATTGAGTTCCATTTCTTGTCTCTTGTCTCTCAATGTGACTCAACATTATCTTTCTCTTTACTGCTTTTAAATATTATCATAGGAAGGGAGGGAAAATGGTACCTAACTAAAAATATAGCTTTGTAATCCTTTCTTACCCCCCTATTTGTTCTGTGTCACTTTAGGAACTGAACCAAATATATGAACATTTTACGAAGTATGATTTAAATGGACATAAACGTCAAAAAGAAAATGCTCTGACATGTTAAGGAATTTTTTTAATTGCACTATTTCTTGTGTATGTTTAACCCAGATCAGCAATGCATAATTGTGAGCTAGCTGAAAACATCTGCTGAGCCAATGACAAGAGGCATATGTGTGTAGCCACCAATCAGCAGCTTGCTCCCAGTAGTGCATTACTGCTCCTAAGCCTATCTAGGTGTGTTTTTCCATGAAGAATACCAAGAGAACAAAGTCAATTTGATAACAGAAGTAAATTGAAAAACCTTATAAAATTGCTAAGCCGATGATGTGCATGTAGTGCAGTTATTCATTCAGCGCTGTGCTATACTATTAGTGATAATGGTTTACTTCACCTCTTAAAAAGTGCTACATTTTACATTGGTATTTTCTATTGCTCTAAGCGCAACACTTAACTAATAGAGCTCCCTCTGCTGTCTATTAAATGTATAGGGCGAACTAAAAAATAGTTTCGAACATAGATTTTGCTTTATTGTTTGAGCTGGATTGTACAAAAGATAACACATCCTGCGCTATAGATTGTGCTGCACTTGTAATCTAGCCCTAAGTCTGTTATATAAACTTAAAGAAATATCATAATATTTGTTTTGTATATTGGGTTTCGGAACACATTTCACCAGACTAATATTTACAGTAGAGATCATCGACCTGGAATATTTTCGAAGATAATTTTTCTCTACAGCCTTACATAGGTTTTTATACTAATATTAAAATAAACATTAGACGGAACGTGCAAAACCTTTTCTTTGTGTACTTGAACATGAGAAAAGCCACATAAATCTAAAGAATTCCTCTGGTACAGCACATTGGGTTCATGAATCCGGTTTCAAACATTCAGTGTCCAATTCCTCATAAAAATTCCTCTTTCTGTTCAGGGCCGACAACATAAAAAAGAGATTCCTAGTTTGCATTAACAAGGTTTTCAACTCAAGTTTTTGGCCAAATTTATTATTTAAGATATGCAGGTATGTTATTTCCATGTCTTATGTTCTCATTTATTTATATTTTATTTAAAGGGACATGAAACCCACATTTTTTTCTTTCATGATTCAGATAGAGTACACTAAATTCAAGATAGATTCCCTGTTGACATATCCAGGGCTGCCACTAAAAATTTGGGGCCCCTTACTTAATCATTGATCAGCAGCCCCTACCCCCCCCCCCCCTTGACGTGTGCAATTTTTGACCAAGTGACTAAAGCATATATGCACTTTATTCTTAAAGTGAATGTACATTTTCGCAAATGAAAGCCCTGTTTCTTTTACAAGATATGACGAGTCCACGGATTTCATCCTTACTTGTGGGATTAAACCTCCTGCTAGCAGGAAGTGGCAAAGAGCACCACAGCAGAGCTGTATATATAGCTCCTCCCTTCCCCTCCTCCTCCAGTCATTCTCTTTGCCTGTGTTAGATAGGAAGAGGTAAAGTGAGGTGTTAGTTTAGATTCTTCAATCAAGAAGTTTTTTATTTTAAAATGGTGCCAGGGAGTACTATTTTTCTCAGGGAGAAATCGTCAGTTTATTACTTCCCAGGAGGAGTGGAGACATCTTATTTTCTTCTCTGATGTTGATGATCTTAGCAAGCTTTATCTAAGATCCATGATGGTTCCCACAGCACAGCTGAAGGTAGTGTGAGAAAAATCTTCAGTGTGGAGAACGGTACCTTGCTACAAGCAGCATTGAGGTATGTTCAGTCTTTTGTTTCTGGGGAGACTTGATACATAAGAACAGGCTGACATTATCCCCTATATGGGGAGGGGTAAGCAGTATGCACTATATGTAAGGAAATGGTGTACCTGGAATCCCTTTATTTTAATGCCAAAGTATGTAAAATATATCTTTGAGGCTTATTTAAGAAGGGCTAGATGCTGGGAGCTGCAGTTAAGGGCATTCATTGTTATTTTTATCACTGGCCTAAAGTGCAGTGTTTTTTACGATATTTTCACGATATCTGTGGTTACAAGAGGGGCACATGGCTTTTTTTCTTATTAGATCGACATGTTTGCTTTATTTCTTTGCGACCCATGCAGGTCTTAGTCAGGCTAGAACTACGCCCACGGTGGGCGGGGCCTATTTTCGCGCTCAGACGCGCAGTAGCATCCGGATCGCATAGGCAGCAGAGTCCTGAACTCCGGTGGGGCCTAAGCTGTTTTGACTTCCGAAGGGCCTGAAAAGCTTCCCAGGCAGCAGCAGTGTATTGTGGTGCAGGGGCCTGGATTAATATAATAAATAAATATCTGTCGTATCGATGTTATATTCTTTATTACACATTAAAATAATTTTAATTGCCATAAAAGCTGTTTTGAAGATAACAGAAAAATTGTTGCGCTTTTATTATTTAAAGGAGCAGTACACTTTTTATGTAACGTTTTTTGTGTATGTTTTTTTGCCTTAAAAGGTCAATAAATAAAGCTAAGAACTACTATTATTGCTAGTCTGTTTAACATGTCTGAACCTGAGGAAATCACTTGTTCTATGTGTTTAGATGCCATTGTGGAACCCCCACTTACTTTTTGTCCCTCATGTACTGAAAGGGCCTTACAATGTAAAACTCAAATTTTATTTAAGGCTAAGGATGATTCTCAGTCTGAGGAGAATCAAGGTATGCCGCCAAATTCTCCCCAAGCGTCACAACCTTTAACGCCCACACAAGCGACGCCAGGTTCTTCAACCGTGTCTAATTCATTTACTCTGCAGGATATGGCTGCAGTTATGTCAACTACCCTTACAGAGGTATTATCTAAGTTGCCAGTGTTACAGGGCAAACGTAGCAGGACAGCAGTCCATGTGAATACTGAGTCCTCAGATTCTTTGTTAGCTATTTCCGATGTACCCTCACAGGGATCTGATTTGGGGGTCAGGGAAATTCTGTCTGAGGGGGAACTTTCTGATTCGGCAAGTGTGTTGCCTCAGACAGACTCGGATGTTATGTCCTTTAGATTTAAGCTTGAACACCTCCGCCTGTTGCTTCGGGAGGTCTTAGCGACTCTGGATGACTGTGACTCTATTGTGGTATCACCAGAGAAATTATGTAAGATGGACAAATATTTAGAGGTACCTGCTTACACGGATGTTTTTCCAGTTCCTAAGAGAATTTCGAAGATTGTTAAGAGGGAATGGGACAGACCGGGTATCCTGTTCTCCCCTTCTCCTAATTTTAAGAAAATGTATCCCATATCTGACACTGTTCGGGACTCTTGGCAAACAGTCCCTAAGGTGGAGGGAGCTATATGTACCCTGGCCAAGCGTACAACTATTCCTATTGAGGACAGTTGTGCTTTCAAAGACCCTATGGACAAGAAATTGGAGGGTCTTCTAAAGAAACTGTTTATTCATCAGGGTTATCTTTTACAACCGACGGCCTGCATTGTACCAGTTACCACTGCGGCGGCCTTCTGGTTTGATGCTTTAGAAGAGTCTCTTAAGACTGAGACTCCTTTAGAGGATATTTTTGATAGAATTAAGGCTCTTAAGCTGGCTAATTCTTTTATTACAGATGCCGCCTTTCAGATTGCCAAATTGGCGGCTAAGAATGCCGGATTTGCCATTTTAGCATGTAGAGCGTTATGGTTAAAATCCTGGTCCTATTCGGGCCTGACTTGAAAGAAATCATTTCTGACATCACGGGAGGTAAGGGTCATCTCCTACCTCAGGATAAGACAGCTAAACTGAGGGGTAAACAAAATAATTTTCGTTCCTTTCGGAACTTCAAAGGAGTCCCCTCTTCTTCCTCTTCTTCCGCTAAACAGGAAGGGACTTTTTCTCAGGCCAAACCCGTCTGGAGACCCAACCAGGCTTGGAACAAGGGTAAACAACCCAAGAAGCCCGCTGCTGCTACCAAGACAGCCTGAAGGGGCGGCCCTCGATCCGGGACCGGATCTGGTAGGGGGCAGACTTTCTCTCTTTGCCCAGGCTTGGGTAAGAGATGTTCAGGACCCCATGGCACTGGAAATCGTGACCCACGGGTATCAACTGGAATTAAAAAATTCTCTCCCAAGGGGGAGGTTTCTTTGTTCACGTTTGTCTGTAGACCAGATAAAAAGAGAGGCATTCTTACGTTGTGTAAAAGATCTCTCTACTATTGGAGTAATTCGTCCCGTTCCAAGACTGGAACAGGGACAGGGGTTTTACTCAAATCTTTTCGTGGTCCCCAAAAAAGAGGGCACGTTTCGACCCATTTTAGATCTAAAAAGTCTAAAGTTTCTCAGAGTCCCATCCTTCAAGATGGAGACTATTCGTACAATTCTGCCATTAATCCAGGAGGGTCAATATATGACTACCGTGGACTTGAAGGATGCATATCTTCATATTCCTATCCACAAGGATCATCACCAGTTCCTAAGGTTTGCCTTTCTAGACAAACATTTTCAGTTTGTGGCTCTTCCCTTTAGGTTGGCCACAGCACCCAGGATCTTTACAAAGATTCTAGGGTCACTTCTAGCGGTTCTCAGACCGCGGGGCATTGCAGTGGCGCCTTATCTGGACGATATTCTGATCCAGGCGTCGTCTTACCATCTAACAAAGTCTCATACAGACATGGTTCTGTCCTTTCTGAGGACTTACGGGTGGAAGGTGAATCTAGAAAAGAGTTAATTAATTCCACAGACAAAGGTTCCCTTATTGGGAAATCTAATAGATTCCATATCTATGAATATTTTCTGGACGAAGGTCAGAAAGTTAAAGATTCTTAATACATGCTGAGTTCTTCAGTCCAATCCTCGGCCATCAGTGGCTCAGTGCATGGAGGTAATTGGTTTGATGGTGGTGGCAATGGACATCATTCCGTTTGCTCGTTTTCATCTCAGACCACTACAACTGAGCATGCTCAGGCAGTGGAATGGAGATTATGCAAATTTGTCTCCTTAGATAGATCTGGATCAGGAGACAAGAGACTCTCTTCTTTGGTGGTTGTCGCCGGATCATCTGTCCAAAGGGACGTGCTTCCGCAGACCCTCATGGGTGATAGTGACAACGGACGCCAGCCTGCTAGGCTGGGGTGCAATCTGGAATTCCCTGAAGGCTCAGGGTGTGTGGACTCAGCCGGAATCTCTTCTTCCAATCAATATTCTGGAATTGAGAGCAATATTCAATGCACTTCAGGCTTGGCCTCAGTTGGCTTCTGCCATCAATCATCAGGGAGGAACAAGGAGTTCCTTAGCAATGACAGAAGTATCAAAGATTATTCGGTGGGCGGAATCTCACTCTTGTTATCTGTCAGCAATCTACATCCCAGGAGTGGAAAACTGGGAAGCAGACTTTTTAAGCAGACAGACGTTTCATCCGGGTGAGTGGGAACTCCATCCGGAGGTCTTTGCCACTCTGATCCTCAGATGGGGCAGACTGGAATTGGATCTGATGGCCTCTCATCAGAATGCCAAGCTTCCAAGATACGGATCCAGGTCAAGGGATCCTCAGGCCGAACTGATAGATGCCTTGGCAGTGCCTTGGTCGTTCAACCTATCTTATGTGTTTCCACCGTTTGCTTTCCTTCCCCGGGTGATTGCTCGGATCAAACAGGAGAGGGATTCAGTAATTCTAATCGCGCCTGCGTGGCCTCGCAGGACTTGGTATGCCGATCTAGTCGACATGTCCTCTCTGCCACCATGGAAGCTTCCATTGAGGCAGGACCTTCTCATTCAGGGACCCTTCCATCATCCGAATCTAGTTTCTCTGCAGCTGACTGCTTGGAGATTGAACGCTTGATTTTATGTAAGCGGGGGTTCTCTGATTCGGTCATTGATACTTTGATTCAGGCACGTAAGCCTGTTACTAGAAAGATCTACCATAAGATATGGCATAAATATCTTCATTGGTGCAAATCCAAGGGTTACTCATGGAGTAGAGTTAGGATTCCCAGGATTCTGTCTTTTTTCTCCAAGAAGGATTGGAGAAAGGGTTATCAGCAAGTTCCTTAAAGGGACATATCTCTGCTTTGTCAATTTTACTACACAAACGTTTGGCAGATGTTCCAGACGTTTAGTCTTTTTGTCAGGCTCTGACCAGAATCAAGCCTGTGTTTAGACCAATTGCCCCACCCTGGAGTTAGAATTTAGTTCTTAATGTTCTTCAAGGGGTTCCGTTTGAACCCATGCATTCCATAAATATTAAGTTGTTATCTTGGAAAGTTTTTTATTTTTGGTTGCTATTTCTTCTGCTCGCCTTATCTTATCTTCCATTATGATAAGGTGGTTTTACGTACCAAACCTGGGTTCCTTCCTAAGGTTGTTTCAAATAAGAATATTAATCAGGAAATTATTTTTCCTTCATTATGTCCTAATCCTCCTTCTAAGAAGGAGCGTCTGTTGCATAACTTGGATGTGGTCCGTGCCCTGAAGTTTTACTTGCAGGCGACTAAGGAATTCCGTCAATCATCTTCATTATTCATTGTTTTTTCTGGAAAGCGTAGGGGCCAGAAAGCTACGGCTACCTCTCTTTCTTTTTGGCTGAAGAGTATCATCCGTCTGGCATATGAGACTGCTGGACAGCAGCCTCCTGAAAGAATTACGGCTCATTCTACTAGGGCTGTGGCTTCCTCATGGGCATTTTAAAATGATGCTTCTGTTGAACAGATTTGCAAGGCTGCAACTGTTGTCTCTACACACTTTTTCCAAATTTTACAAATTTGATACTTTTGCTTCTTCTGAAGCTGTTTTTAGGAGAAAGGTTCTTCAAGCAGTGGTGCCTTCCGTTTAGGTCTCTGTCTTGTCCCTCCCTTTCATCCGTGTCCTGTAGCTTTGGACTCGTCATATCTTGTAAAAGAAAAGGAAATTTATGCTTACCTGATAAATTTATTTATTTTACGATATGACGAGTCCACGGCCCACTCTGTATTTTACGATATGACGAGTCCACGGCCCACTTATTTTTATTATACTTCAGTCACCTCTGCACCTTTGGCTTTTCCTTTCTCTTCCTAACTTCGGTTGAATGACTGGGGGAGGAGGGGAAGGGAGGAGCTATATATACAGCTCTGCTGTGGTGCTCTTTGCCACTTCCTGCTAGCAGGAGGTTTAATCCCACAAGTAAGGAGGAAATCCGTGGACTCGTCATATCGTAAAAGAAATACATTTATCAGGTAAGCATAAATTTCCTTTTTTTAAAATACTATTAAAAAAGGGGCACTTTCATTCATGAAAGTTGACATTGCAGCCGTGTTTTTTTAAATACTTACCTTTTCTTCCTTGCAAGCGTGTAACACTGGAGCAGTGATTCCCCCGCCCCCAGGTCGTCTCATCTTTTGTCAGAAATGAAGAATACGGCTTCCTTCAATCACGACATGGCCTCAGGCGATGTTTGCTCTGGGTTGGGAAGCCGTTATTGGAGGAAGCCGGATTCTTCATTTTTGACGTTAGAAGAGATGACCTGGGGGCGGAGGAATCGCTGTTCTGGTGTTTCACGCTTGCAAGGAAGAAAAGGCAAGTATTTTAAAAAAACAGCTGCAAGGAAGGGCCCTGAACTGCCTAAACAAAAATTTAAAGGTTAAGTGATGGTTTGGGTACTTCCGGAAAGGTCTCATTAGTCTCAAAGTCTGTAGAAAGATGTGAATAATCAGTAGTAAGGTCAAAAAAGACATACACACTCAGACACCCACATAAAAACACACCAAGACATACATACATACACATACATACACACACACACACACACACACAAACACCCACAAAAAAACACACCAAGACATATATACACACACGGAAACACCCACAGAAAACACACAAAGACATACACACACACACTCACTCATATAGACACCCACAGATAATGCACAAAGACATACACACACACGCACACCCTCACAGAAACCCACAGAAAACAGACATATGCACACACCCTCACAGAGACACCCACAGAAAATACACAGACATATGCACACACCCTCACAGAGACACCGTCAGAAAACAGACATACACACACACCCTCACAGAGACACCCACAGAAAATGCATAAAGACATATGTACATACCCTCACAGAGACATCCACAGAAAACACACAAAGACATACACAGCCACTCTCACAGATTCTTCCACAGAAAATACACAAAGAAATACACAGCCACTCTCACATATTCTTCCACAGAAAATACACAAAGAAATACACACACACACACTGCCTCACAGAGACATCCCACAGAAAACACATAAACACACACACACCCTCACAGAGATATCCACAAAAAACACACAGACATATACACCCAACCCCATAGAGGCATCCAGAGAAAATACAGACATATACACACACACACACCCTCACAGAGACACCCGCAGAAAATGCACAAAGAGATACGCACACACCATCACAGAGACATCCACAGAAAACATACAAAGACATACACACCCACTATCACAGAGGCATCCAGAGAATATATAGAAAGACATAAGTACACACACCCTCACAGAGGCATCCAGAGAATATATACAAATACATACATACACACACCCTCACAGAGTCACCCACATAAAATGCACAAAGACATACGCACACACCATCACAAAGACATCCACATAAAATGCACAGACATAAACATCCTCCCTCACAGAGACATCCACACACACCCTCACAGAGACATCCACAGAAAATGCACAGACATACACACACCCTCACAGAGACATCCACAGAAAATGCACAAAGTCAGACACACACCCTCAAAGAGAGACCCACAGAAAAAAAATATATACACACTCATAGAGACACCAACAAAAGCACAAAGACATAAACACAGACGCCCACAGAAACACTCACAGGAGGTAAAATTTCTGCACATCGCCATCCCCTATATCAACAGTGTGTGACATGCATGATAAAAAAAAATAGCAGAAATTAAGAGATCACTTTTTTAAAGAATCATATTTGTAAATGTGCAAACAAAAATACTTCTGTGAATTCAAAATTGTACATTAATGATCTGTCAGAATGGGTAGATGAAGAAAAGTACTTTTGAAAGGTTGACATATGTTCAGTTGTCCCCCGTCCCCCCCATTTTCCCCAACTAAGAGCACCACTTCAAAACTGGTGTACAAATGATCCCATCTGTCAGCTGCACTTATGGATTTTGAAAATGCTGTACTCTATATAGTCTTAGTGGAACCATAAGCTGTGATACTCGGTCTAATACCATTTGATCTGGTTAAATGCAGGATTTAGGCTTGTTTGTATGTATGTATGTATGTCAAAATTGTCAGCTGTAGTGTAAACTGAATAGGGTTAAGTTAACCTGTCTCATTTCAAACACTGAGCAATCTTAGCCTGAGAGTATAACATTTTATGCAGATGTAAAAAAATCTCAGATAAAATGCCTCCTGGCATCTGGAAAGTTGTTGCATAAAGGGGCAGTAAACTGGAATGTAATTAAAATTTTATATATATATATATATATATATATATATATATATATATATATATATAAACTCATATCTGCCAAAAGGGCACTTACCATTTGTGTATTGAGGAGGAAACATTTCTGTATGGTTTTAAATATAGAATTTCTACAACATTGTCACATAATCATAAATACACTGCTGCATATTTTATGGACCCCTGGCCCCACCATACAACTACTACCACACTGAAGTTACAATCCAAAATTGCACAAAGAAATAAAAAACATTTAGTCCTACCTCCTCTGCAAATGAAAGTGATCTGCCGTCTTACTTAGGCACACACTGTACAAACTGAAGTGCCAAGTCTGTCTAACACTGTGCATAGTGTTTTAGTACACACTCAGAAATCCTCTTAAATGCTAATGCTTTACTCCTTGTAATGACATTTCCCACACTCAATAGCACTCTGCTGTAGCGCCCTCTGGTGGCTGCCTCATGGGGCCCCCTGGCCCAGTGAGCCCCTGACAGGAGTCGCCCTTTTCACTCCTGATGGCGGCCCAGGACATATCTAGTTACACTCACTCAAAAGATGTTCTCCTTTGACTTTTGGACAATATGATTACCTACAGATTTTCTATGGGAGACTACCATCTCCTCTGTGTGTTTATCCTTCAGGTTGTCAACATGCATCTACTGTTGCACAAGTTATAAAGAAAAGCATCACACTATATGATTAAATAAACAATATGCTTCTTATGATCTTGTATGCAAAGGAACTTTGTGATTTTCTAAGACTTTTATGGTTGGGAGATCAGTTTGAAAAATAATAATTGTATTGCAATAGTCCAGAATAGAATAGAGCACCTGTCTTTTCTAATGTATGTGCATGCAGAATAACCATGTAATCCTCTTGGTAGAGTTTTGGTGTATGCTAGCTTCTGGATGTTGCAGGGAAGTTCCCATGCCTCTTTCCAGTGTGTTTAAGCTTTCCTCCCTTTTTAGGCAAACAGTGTTAGTTACACTGAGTTTCCTTTGTTTTACAGGACCCTGTCAGGATGTAGAACACTAATAGCAGCTGGGTAAGTCCTGCTTATTCCACCCCCCACCCCCATTTAATGGCTTGTTACCTATGAGTAGGGGCAGTGGACAGCTTATCAGCAGGCTGATTATTTCCCCATATACATTGAAGGGTATGGTAATTGTGCCCATACATTTTATTGCATATTTTGGGGGCAAGTGGCTGGTATATGAGACCTCAGGTGTAGGTCATCAGCAGCAATCTTTAATCACTCTAGACTTGTCATTCGAACCCGGTGCACGCCGCTACATTGTATATACAGACTCCCAAGGAGGCCTACATTCAAGTGGTTGTGCTTTACGAGCTCCCAGGAGGGATTGCTTCGTTCATTCAGCCGGATTGACAGGCAAGGCAGGCTCCGAATGTGTGCACGTTAGATTTTAACGTTGTGATGCGCGATAACTCCTGTGGCAATGGGCAGGCTCCACGCTCATGCCGCAGGCTTTTTTTGGCTCCATTCCACCCTTCCTCTTACTCGCAGTTCGTCCTGTGCAACGCTATAGCTCTCAACTGGAACAGCAGCGTGAGAGAACAGAGCCTGTCACGGAGGTGGTGAGACCTCTCAAATGGAGCATTAACCTAGTTTGAGGGCCAAATTGGGGAATTACTTGTGGCTTCACTGTACACAATACAAAATGTATTGCCTTTTGTATATAAAATTGTTTACTGTTGTCTCTAGATTATTATTATATTTTTGAACTCAGCCAGGAGGGTATTTGTTCTACTCCTTTATTTCAGGCTAATAAAGGCATTCTTTACAGGTTAAACAGTGTGTCCTCCTGCTCAATTATGCAGTTCATGCCTTACATCTGTTCTACAGTCTCATTTAGGGGGTCCCGCAGTATCCCCCACAGCTCATGCATCCCTGGAGCGGTCTGCAAATTCTTTGACCTCAGTATGTCCTGATATGCCAAAACTGCATTTGCAACGGGCGATACCTATTCCTACACATGCAGTACCTTGCAGTCCCGTTTCTCAAATTTAATCTGGGTTTGGACCTTTTCCTCAAGGTTTTGCGGCTCAATTACATTCAGTTGTATCTGCTGCCCTGAGTGCTATGTCAGTAGCATGTAAAAGGAAGACAAAGGTTAAAAACAGCTCTTCTGATTTTAGAACCAGCAGCTCGGTTGGAGCTGCGGCTATAAAATTTCTGATGCGGCCGACTCCTTGTTTAGCTCTGAAGGAGAACTTTCCTATTTTGAGTCTCTTAGGGAAACTGAAAGGGACTTTGATAACATTACCTATAGATTTAAAATAGAACACCTGAGATATTTGCTCAAGGAGGTTTTAAGTCCCTTTAAGGGTACCTGAGTCTAACCCCACAGAGAAAAAACAGGTACATAAATTAGATATTGTTTTCAAACCTAAGTAAAAAAAAAAAAGGTTTTTCCGGTATCTTTATTGATGGCAAACATTATAACTAAGGAGTGGGAAAAACCTGGTATCCCATTTTCACCTTCTCCAACATTCAAAAGAGTTTTGTCTGTACCGGATAACCATTTTGAAGCTTGGAATACTGTGCCTAAGGAAGACGGTGCCATTTCCACCCTGGCGCACTTCTAGCCCTCTGGAAGATAGCACATCTTTTAAGGACATTATGGATAGGAAGTTAAAGGGATATCGGAGAAAGGTCTTTCTTCAGGGAGGTTTGATATTCAAACCTGCCATTGGTATTGCTGCAGTAGCTGGAGCTGCCACCTTTTGGTGTGAAGCTTTATTTGTGCTGATTTCGGTTGAATCCCCTTTGGAGGAGATTCAGGACCGCATCCAGGCCCTAAAAACAGCCAATTCCTTAATTTGTGACGCCATTATTCAAATCATCCTTCTCAATGCCAAGAACTGGAATTGCTGTGCTAGCTAGAAGGGCTCACTGACTAAAGTCCTGGTCAGTGGACATGGTTTTCTATCTTTGGCCTTTTAAGGGAAAATCCTTATTTTGGCAGGGCCTGGACTCTATAATTACTACTTTCACTGGAGGTAAGGGTGCCTTTTTACCCCAGGATAAGAAATCTAGAACTAAGGGACGTTCTATGGGACGCTTTTGCTCCATTTAATCAGAGCAAGACATAAAGGAGTGCTTCAACAAGCAAATCTGGAAGCCAAACCCAGTGTGGAAAAAGAACAAATAGCTCATGAAATTCACCCCCCGATCTGGGCTCATGTCAAGTAGGGGGAAAATGTATCTCTTTCAGGAAGTTTGGACTCAGTCCATTCAGGACCCTTGGGTTCTGGGCATCATGTCTCAGGGATACAAAATAAGTTTCCGATATCGCCCTCCAATGGGCAGTTTTCTCTTTTCAAGGATCTCGGGGAAGCCGGAAAAAAGAACAGCCTTTCTGCGCTGGGTAGAGGATCTGATATCTATGGGAGTTGTTGTCCCAGTGCCTTAGGCAGAGAGAGGAAGAGGGTTCTTTACAAACTTCTTCATCATTACCAAAAAGGAGAGAACCTTTTGTCTCATCTTAAATCTGAAGTGCCTCAACAAATTCATATGGGTACCTTCATTCAGAATGGAAACTATCCGGTCCATTCTTCCTCTTGTGCAGGAGGGTCAATTCATGACCACCATAGATCTAAAGGATGCATACTTTCACATTCCTTTTCTCTGAGATCATCACCAGTACCTCCGCTTTGCTTTCCTGGAAAAGTATTACCAATTTCTAGCTTTCCCATTTGGTTTAGCTATGGCTCCCAGGATCTTTACAAATGTGCTGGGGGCTCTCCATGCTGTAGTCAGACTACAGGGGATTGCTGTGGCCCTTACTTGGACAGCATCTTGGTTCAGGCACCATCTTTACATTTAGCTATATCTTACACAGAGAGGTTAGTCAGGTATTTTCAGATGCATGGCTGGAAGGTAAACTTAGAGAAGAGTTTACTCCCCCCCCCCCCCCACATGAGTTAGCTTTCTAGGGATCATCATAGATTCTATCACCATGCATATTTATCTCACAGATCAACGCAGGGAGAAGCTTCAGACGGCCTGCCACCTTCTTCACTCCACTTTTCGACCTTCAGTGGCTCAATGTATGGAAGTGGTAGGTCTTATGGTTGCTGCTTTGGACGCTATTCCGTTTGCTCGCTTTCATCTGGGACCTCTACAATTATGTATGCTTAGACAATGAAATGGAAATCATTTGAACCTGTCTCAGAGAGTCACTTTGCTGGTGGCTGTCTCGGGAACCTACTCTCCAGGGAATGTGTTTCCAACGCCCACCTTGGGAAATTATAACTACACACGTGAGTTTGACAGGCTGGGGTGTTGTGTGGGGTTCTTCCGAGGGCTCAGGGAACCTGGCGCCCAGAGGAGATGACTCTTCCGATCAACATCCTGGAGCTGAGGGCCATCTTCAATACTCTTCTGTTGTGGCCCCAGCTATGTTCAGTCCATTATATTCAGGCAACATCACTATAGTGGCATATGTCAACCGTCAGGGCGGAACTCGCAGCTCTCTAGTGAGGCTAGAGGTGTCTTGTATTCTTCATTGTGAAGAAACATTCCAGTGCCAAATATTGCCCATCAACATTCCAGGTGTGGATAACTGAGAAGCTGACTTTATTCCGAGGAATGGTCTCTGAACCAGGAGTTTTTTTGTAAGATCACCCACAGGTGGGGATGCCCGTAGATAGATCTGATGGCTTCTCGTCTCAATGCCAAGCTACCAAGATATGTGTCAAGATCGAAAGATCCTCAAGTGGAGTTGGTGGACGCTTTAGCAGTTCCTTGGCATTTCAGTCTAATGTATCTTTTTTCCCTCCAATTGTTCTGCTACCTTGACTAAAAGCAGGAGAGCATTTCATCGAATCTGTTAGCCCCTGCGTGGCCACGCAGGACTTGGTATGCAGACCTCATGAGTTTGTCTTCTTTTCCTTGATGGCGGCTGCATCATAGGGCAGACCTTCTAGCTCAGGGTCTGTTTTTATATCAAAATCTAGATTCTCTGAGACAGTGATTGATACTCTGGTTTAGGCTCGTAAACCGGTTATCAGTTGTGTGGTGAGCTTATCTGTCCTGGTGGGCGGAGCATGGTTTTCCATGGCACAAGGTGAAGATTCTGCGTTTCCTTCAGTTTCTGCAGGATTGTTTGGAAAAGGGCCTATCAGCTAGTTCTCTTAAAGGTCAGATTTCTGCTTTTTCTGTTTTGTTGAATAAGAGGTTGGCTGTTTTGCCAGATGTTTACCATCACTTTAACCAGAGCTCTGAGGTTGCGGTAATCTTTCTAGCGTGAATCATTATTGCGCTCACACATTCGCATTTACTTTCAACTTGTAATATGAGCAGAATTTAATCTGCGCCCAAACAGTTGCGAAAACCCGATACTGCTCGTGGGCAAACAAGAGCTGCTTTTCATTAGTGAGTTCTATTTATTATACTTTACATATCTTAGGCAACTGAACCAAGTATGATTTGTTATAATTAAGTTTTTTTCAAAAACCTAATAAATACTAATATGTTGTATTAAACTATTATGTTACTTGGTTTATGTGGTAACAACTTTTACTGTGAAAATGTTAAGTTGCTTTAGTTTAATGTAATCACGTGTTAATTGTACTGTTACTCTAGAATGCACTTCAAGTACAACTTAGTCACAATAGCTCAAGCTAAAAGTGTTTAAAAGGGGGAGGAAAATCACTGTCCCTTTAAATAATGTATTCCCAATGAGTGTATCAAATTGTTAAATTGTTTACAAATAGTCTCTCTACCTTTTTTTATTTTATCATTTAAAATCATGATTTCTCTTGTAAGGTGTATCCAGTCCACGGGTTCATCCATTACTTGTGGTATATTCTCCTTCCCAACAGGAAGTTGCAAGAGGACACCCACAGCAGAGCTGTCTATATAGCTCCTCCCCTAACTGCCACTCCCAGTCATTCTCTTGCAACTCTCGACAAGAAAGGAAGTATAAAGAGATATGTGGTGACTTAGTGTAGTATGCGGTTGCATACAATTCAAAACATAGGAATCATACCGCAACTATCTTATCCATACTGTTAGATAGGGAACATTGTTTAGATAGAATTAAATACTCAGATCAATATAATCACTGATCAGGGTAACGTTGTAAATATAGCATTTTTTAATATTGTTTTTAATAGTATTGTTTAATAAATACGTATTTTTAGAACCATTTTAACTATTTGGCTTGCACAGATAATCATTAGAACCCCCTTTGACCCTACTCAGCTAAGACTCCCATATAGGTGTTCTAAGCGCTCCTATTAGCCATTACACTTTGATACTCTTTAAGGTCTGGTTAAGAGATCTTGCACACAGGAGCTGGAGTAGCAGTACCCTTTGGCGCTGGGGAAAGGTGTATATATATTTTTATTACATTTCACCCGCCTACAGCTCAGACCACTGCAACTTTGCATGCTCAATCAGTGGAATGGGGATTACACAGATTTGTCCCCTCTGCTAAATCTGGATCAAGATACCAGGGATTCTCTTCTCTGGGGGTTCTCTCAGGTCCATCTGTCCAGGGGAATGAGTTTCCGCAGGCCAGAGTGGACTATAGTCACGACAGATGCCAGCCTTCTAGGCTGGGGCGCAGTCTGGAACTCCCTGAAGGCTCAGGGTTCGTGGACCCAGGAGGAAGCCCTCCTTCCGATAAACATTCTGGAACTGAGAGCGATATTCAATGCTCTTCAGGCTTGGCCTCAACTAGCTGCAGTCAGGTTAATCAGATTTCAGTCGGACAATATCACGACTGTAGCCTATATCAACCATCAGGGGGGACAAGAAGCCCCCTGGCAATGTTGGAGGTTTCAAAGATAATTCTATGGGCAGAGGTTCACTCTTGCCATCTCTCAGCTATCCATATCCCAGGAGTGGAGAACTGGGAGGCGGATTTTCTAAGTCTGCAGACTTTTCATTCGGGGGAGTGGGAGCTCCATCCGGAGGTATTTGCCCAGCTGATTCAACTATGGGGCAAACCAGAAGTGGATCTGATGGCGTCTCGTCAGAACGCCAAGCTTCCCTGTTACGGGTCCAGGTCAAGGGATCCCCAGGCAGCGCTGATAGATGCTCTAGCAGTGCCCTGGTCCTTCAGCCTGGCTTATGTGTTCCCACCATTTCCTCTCATTCCTCGTCTGATTGCCAAGATCAAGCAGGAGAGAGTTTCGGTGATTTTGATAGCACCTGCGTGGCCACGCAGGACTTGGTATGCAGATCTGGTGGACATGTCATCCCTTCCACCATGGACTCTGCCGCTGAGGCATGACCTTCTACTCCAAGGTCCATTCAAACATCCAAATCTAATTTCTCTGAGTCGGTCATTGATACCTTAATTCAGGCTCGAAAGCCTGTCACCAGGAAAATCTATCATAAGATATAGTGTAAATATCTTCATTGGTGTGAATCCAAGGGTTACTCGTGGAGTAAAGTCAGGATTCCTAGGATATTATCCTTTCTCCAAGAAGGATTGGAGAAGGGATTGTCAGCTAGTTCCTTAAAGGGACAGATTTCTGCTCTGTCTATTCTTCTGCACAAGCGTCTGGCAGATGTTCCAGACATTCAGGCGTTTTGTCAGGCTTTGGTTAGAATCAGGCCTGTGTTTAAACCTGTTGCTCCACCATGGAGTTTAAATTTAGTTCTTAAGTTCTTCAAGGGGTTCCGTTTGAACCTCTGCATTCCATAGATATCAAGCTTTTATCTTGGAAAGTTCTGTTTTTGGTAGCTATCTCTTCGGCTCGAAGAGTTTCAGAGTTATCTGCCTTACAGTGTTATTTCCCCTTATCTGATATTCCATACAGATAAGGTAGTGTTGCGTACCAAACCTGGATTTCTTCCTAAGGTGGTATCTAATAAGAATATCAATCAGGAGATTGTAGTTCCGTCGCTGTGTCCTAATCCTTCTTCAAAGAAGGAACGTCTATTACACAATCTTGACGGGGTTCGTGCTTTAAAGTTTTATTTACAAGCTACTAACGATTTTCGTCAAACATCTGCATTGTTTGTTGTCTACTCTGGACAGAGGAGAGGCCAAAAGGCTTCGGCATCTTCTCTTTCTTTTTGGCTGAGAAGTATAATCCGTTTAGCTTATGAGACTGCTGGCCAGCAGCCTCCTGAAAGAATTACAGCTCATTCCACTAGAGCGGTAGCTTCCACATAGGCTTTTAAAAATGAGGCCTCTGTTGAACAGATTTGTAAGGCGGCGACTTGGTCTTCGCTTCATACTTTTTCTAAATTCTACAAATTTGATAGTTTTGCTTCCTCGGAGGCTATTTTTGGGAGAAAGGTCTTGCATGCAGTGGTTCCTTCCATTTAAGTTCCTGCCTTGTCCCTCCTTTATTCGTGTCCTAAAGCTTTGGTATTGGCATCCCACAAGTAATGGATAAACCCGTGGACTGGATACACCTTACAAGAGAAAACAAAATTTATGCTTACCTGATAAATTTCTTTCTCTTGTGGTGTATCCAGTCCACGGCCCGCCCTGTCACTTTAGGGCAGGTGTTTTTTATTTTTAAACTACAGTGACCACTGCACCCTATAGTTTCTCCTTTTTCTTGCTTGTCTTCGGTCGAATGGCTGGGAGTGGCAGTTAGGGGAGGAGCTATATAGACAGCTCTGCTGTGGGTGTCCTCTTGCAACTTCCTGTTGGGAAGGAGAATATCCCACAAGTAATGGATGAACCCGTGGACTGGATACACCACAAGAGAGAGAAATTTATCAGGTAAGCATAAATTTTGTTTTTTGCCTGATGTATCCCCACCTATACTAAAAATGTTAGTACGGCAGTATAGATAAGCTATGCAAACAAGAATGTGTATAAGAAATCACATTAATTATAGATGTTTGTGTATACAGTGAGAGATAAAATAAGGAAGACTATAAGTATAGAGAGATAAGATATTAGGTCTGATCTCCCTGTAAACTCAGTCCACTTGGGTGTGTTGTGATTTAAATTAGCAGAAACTGCTATTTTCTATACAAAAAGAAACCTAAAATTACTATTTTCCTTACATGTTTAACTGGGACAGCTGGTATGGAAAGTCATTGCAAACTGGCCCTTTAAACTGCATAAACTCTGGATCTTTTCATAGCCCCTCCAATGAATTATTACCACTGGTAGAAAAACTTCCAAAATAAGGAAATATAAAGGAGATATTTCAGAATTATTCTCATGAAAGATGATTTAAGTGACATAAAAGTGCAAAAAGAGAATACTCTGATAGTTAGAGTATTTTGTTAGTGCACTGTTGCCTATACTTTTGTGTCTAGCTACATATTTAACCCCCTTTGTAGGGAGTAAAGTCATCTCCAGAGAATGAATGCATTTTATCTAGAACTGAACATGGCTGATGATTGGTAGATATGCAAATATGCCTCTTGTCATTGGTCACCCACTGCGTTCAGCTACTGGCTAGTAGTAAATTGCTTCTGCAGGGGTTAAAAAGTAAAATAAATTAAACTTTCATTTCTCCAGAGCATGCAGTTTTAATTAACTCTCCAAATAACTTATATTATATAATTTGCTGTGTTCTCTTTGTATCCTTTATTGAAGATCATATAGTAGTGCATTGATGCTCCTTCAACAAAGGATAATAGAAGTAAATTAGGAAGCTGTTGAAAATTGTATCGTCTAGATGAATCATGAAAGATAAAGTTTGGGTTTCATGTTTCTTTAAACACTCAGTAATATTCAAGCAATTGGGAAATGGTCTAACATATCTCTTTAAAGGGACAGTCTACCATAGAATTGTTATTGTTTTAAAATATAGATAATCCCTTTATTACCCATTCCCCAGTTTTGCATAACCAACACAGTTATATTAATATACTTTTTACCTCTGTGATTACCTTGTATCTAGGAACCTTCTTCCAGCCCCCTGATCACATGACTGTGACTGTTTATTATCTATTGTCTTGCAGTTAGCATTGTGTTGTGCTAGATCTTAAATAACCCCCTGTGCCTGAACACAGTGTTATCTATATGGCCCACGTGTACTTTCTGTCTCTTTGTGTTGAAAAGAGATTTTAAAAGCATGTGATAAAAGGCAGCCCTCAAAGGCTTAGAAATTAGCATATGAGCCTACCTAGGTTTAGTTTAAACTAAGAATACCAAGAGAAAAACACAAATTTGATAAAAGTAAATTGGAAAGTTGATTAAAATTAAAGGGACAGTCAAGTATAAATTAAACTTTCATTATTCAGATAGGACTTTTAATTTTAATTGACTTTCCAATTTACTTTTATCATCAGATTTGCTTTTTTCTCTTGGTATTCTTAGTTTAAACTAAACATAGGTAGGCTCATACGCTAATTTCTAAGCCTGCCTCTTATCACATGCTTTTTAAATCTCTTTTCAACACAAAGAGACAGAAAGTACACGTGGGCTATATAGATAACACTGTGTTCAGGCACAGAAAGTTATTTAAGATCTAGCACAAAACAATGCTAAATTTAAGACAATAGATAATAAACAGTCACAGTCATGTGATCAGGGGGCTGGAAAAAGGTTCCTAGATACATGGTAATCACAAAGGTAAAAAGTACATTAATATAACTGTGTTGGTTATGCAAAACTGGGGAATGAGTAATAAAGGGATTATCTATCTTTTAACACAATAACAATTCTATGGTTGACTGTCCCTTTAAGTCCTATCTGAATAATGAAAGTTTAATTTATACTAGACTGTCCCTTTAAGTGCACTCATTTAATGTTGGGGAATAAACTAATTCATAAACTGTATCTCCTTGGTCTAGATTAAAAAATTAACTGGGTGGAATTCTGGCTTAAGGACAGAAAATAAATAAATGGAGTTGCAGAGGGGGCTGTTACTAGTGGTGTTCCTCAGGGGTCAGTTCTGGGGCCTGTTTTGTTTAACATATTTATCTGTGATATCAGCAAAGGGCTACAGGGAAAGTATGTCTGTTTGCAGATGATACAAAAATTTGTAAGAGTGGATGTTCCAGGGGGGGTAGACAAAATGAGAAGTGATATACAACAATTGGAGGATTGGACAAATGACTGGGATCTAAAGTTTAACACAGCAAAGTGTAAAATAATGCATTTATGGAAGAAAAATCCAAATGTTAATTACAGACTCAATGACACTTTACTGACTATTACAGACGAGGAACAGGACTAGGAATTATTATTTCAGATGATTTAAACAATGTAGTAATGCAGCGAGTAAGGCTAGCAGAATGCTTGGATGTATTGGTAGAGGTATTAGCAGCAGAAATAGTAAGGTTCTTATGCCACTTTATAGATCATTAGTTAGGCCTCATCTTGAGTATTGTGTGCAGTTCTGGAGGCCATATCTTCAGAAGGATAATAACAAACTTGAATCTGTGCAAAGGAGGGCTACCAAAATGGTACATGGTCTAAAAAATAAAACTTACCAGGATAGGCTCAATGACCTAAATATGTATAGCTTAGAGGAGAGAATGGAAAGAGGTGATATGATAGCAACTTTCAAGTACGTTAAAGGGCTTAGTAAAACTGAGGCTGTGGGTATTTTACATAAAATGGAAAATTGAAGAACAAGGGGTCATGATCTCAAGCTAAAGGGTAGTAGATTCAGGAGTAATTTGAGGAAGCTTCTTTACAGAAAGAGTGATTGATTTATGGAATAAACTTCCTTAAGAGGTAGTAATAACAAACACTATGGGGCACATGCCTGGGACAAGCATAAGGCTATCCTACAAACTAGATAAGTTTATACTGTTAGGTAATATTGGGCAGACTTGCTGGGCCTATGGCTCTTATCTGCCGTCAACATCTATGTTTCTATGTTAAGACGCATCTAATGTATCTGCTTTTTGTTCTAGAGCTGCATGGTGGGAATAGACCAAAACCAAGTGTGGATCGGCTCCAGCGACTCTATAATCTACATCATAAACACTCACAGCATGTCCTGCAATAAGCAGCTGACCGACCATCGCTGTGAAGTGGTGGATATCATTGCTGAAAATGATAACAGTCATAGAAGGTGCAGCTTCTTTGTTTCCTGCTTATCCAGTTATGTATTTGAGAGTTAAAAACTATATATATATATATATATATATATATATATATATATATATATATATATATATATATATATATATATATACACACAAAATATAACACAAGCACTCACTGGACTTGATACAGTAGAAATAAAAAGTCTTTTAATCCATATAAACAAGTGACGTTTCGAGGTGTTCACCCCTTCATCAGACACTTGGTCTGATAAAGTGGTGAACACCCCGAAACGTTACTTGTTTATATGGCATAAAAGACTTTTTATTTCACCTGTATCAAGTCCAGTGAGTGCTTGTGCTATAACTTGGATATTTGAACTTTCTATAGCACCCTGGCAAAATTGAAATTTACTGTTCATGGGAGTGCACTTATTTCAGTGGATTATATATCTATATATATCCATTTAAAAATGCCTATAATTTACAAGGGCCTAGCGACAGTTTTGGACGATACAGACCTACTGATTGGTCTGTACAGATCATGCACCTGCTGGATTGCCACTGACATGTGCAGGGAGCATTTACATTTAAATACTTGTAAAAAGTAGATGGTAAAATCTAAAAATGCTTTTTAAAATTGTAATTTATATTTCCTAATTCACAATACAAATTATTTGTCGCAGGGTCAGCTGAGGAGCCGCGTGGCTCGGCATGGTCAGCTGAGGAGCCGCGTGGCTCGGCAGGGTCAGCTGATACCAACTTTTTGGTTATTTGAAGCATGACTTGAAGAGGACACTTCACTTGCATTCCATGCCACCCAAAAATAAAAGTTGTTTACAGCACAAGAGATCTCATTTAGTATAGGAATGGAGCCCTCAGTGAAAATTCACAAAATTACAATGACATACATGTAGCCACCAATCAGCAAGTGCTACCCAGGGTGCTGAACTAAAAATGGGCTGGCTCCTAAGCTTACATTCCTGCTTTTTCTATTACCAAGTGAACAAAGAAAATTGATATTGGGAGTAAATTATAAAGCTGCTTAAAATTGCATGCTCTATCTGAATTATGAAAGAAAAAACAAATGTATGCTTACCTGATAAATTTCTTTCTTTCCGGACATGGAGACTCCACAACGTCATTCCAATTACAAGTGGGATATTCACTCCAGGCCAGCAGGAGGAGGCAAAGAGCACCACAGCAAAGCTGTTAAGTGTCACTTCCCTTACCCATAAACCCCAGTCATTCAACCGAAGGAAAATGGAAAAAGAAGATAGCACAAAGGTGTAGTGCCTGAGATTTAACTAAAAAATACTGTCTAATTAAGGGTGGGGTCATGGACTCTCCATGTCCGGAAAGAAAGAAATTTATCAAGTAAGCATACATTTTGTTTTATTTCCTAAGATATGGAGAGTCCACAACATCATTCCAATTACTTGTGGGAACCAATACCCAAGCTAGAGGTAACGGAATGAACAGGGAGGGATAACAGACAAGTAGCCCTAAACCGAAGGCACCACTGCTTGAAGAACCTTTCTCCCAAAAGAGGCCTCAGCCGAGGCAAAAGTATCAAATTTGGAAAAGGTATGCATAGAGGACCAAGTTGCAGCTTTGCAAATCTGTTCCACAGAAGCTTCATTCTTGAAAGCCCAAGAAGAGGAAACATCCCTAGTGGAATGAGCCTTAATTCTCCAGGAGGCTGCTGTCCAGCAGACTTATAAGCAAAACGAATCATACTTCTCAACCAGAGGGAAATAGAAGTAGACGTTGCCTTCTGGCCCCTATGCTTTCCTTAGAAACAAACAGGAAAAAATCCTTATTTGCCTGTATGTAGAATTTCAGAGCGCGCACAACATCTAAGTTATACAAAAGACGTTCCTTTTGAGAAGAAGGATTAGGAGAGAGAGAAGGAACAACAATTTCCTGATTAATATTTCTAACCGAAACCACCTTAGGGATAAACCCCAAGGTAATACGAAGAACCGCCTTATCCGCATGAAAAATAAGGTAAGGCGAATCGCACTGTAAAGCGGAGAAACTTTCCAAGCAGAAGAAAAAGCAATAAGAAACAAAACCTTCCAAGACAACAGCTTAATATCTAGGAATGCATTGGCTCAAACGGAGCCTGCTGCAAATCTCTAAGAACTAGAATAAGGCTCCAAGGAGGAGCAACAGGATTAAACACAGGCCTGATTCTGACCAGGGCCTGTCAAAAAGATTGAAAATCAGACACATCCACCAGACGCTTGTGTGAAAGAATAGATAATGCAGAAATCTGACCTTTCAGAGAACTGACAGACAACCCTTTCTCCATACCTTCCTGGAGAAAAGAGACAATTCTAGGAATCCTGACCCTACTCCAAGAGAAACCCTTCGATTCACACCAATATAGGTATTTACTCCATACCTTATGGTAAAATACTATTAGCTTGCGAGTCTGAAGCATGGTATCAATAACTGACTCAGAAAAACCATGCTTAGCTAGAATTAAGCGTTCAATCTCCATACAGTTAGTTTCAATTGAGGGTCCTTGAATTAGAGGGTCCTTCCTCAGAGGTAACCTCCAAGATGGAAGAGATGACATCTCCCCCGAATCCACGAACCAGATCCTGCGAGGCCAGGCAGGAGCTAAGGAATCACAGATGCTCTTTCCTGTTTGATATGAGCAGTGACTCGTGGAGGGGAGGAAAACAGGAATGCTAGACCGAAATTACAAGGAACCACCTGATAGCTATCAGGGCGGCCTGAGGATCTCTTGACCTAGATCCGTACTTTGGAAGCATAGCGTTCTGACGAGACGCCATCAGATCCAACTCCGGAACCCCCGCCTGAGGGTTCTTCTGGAGAACACTTCCAAATAACGAGCCCACTCCCCGGAAAGAAAAGACTGTCTGCTCAGAAAATCCACCTCCAAATTGTCCACTCCTGGAATGTGGATGGCAGATAGAAGAGAATCATGAGCTTCTGCACGTCACCACCTTCATGGCCAAGGAATTCTGAGTTCCTCTGAGTTCCTCCCAGGTGGTTGATGTAAACCACTGAGGTGATGTAGACCGAATGGAATCTGATAAACCGGACGAAAGAGAATTGAGGCCAAGCTGCAAGGCATTGAAGCTTTCAACTCTAAGAAGTTTATGGGAAGAAAAGACTACTCTCGAGTCCACAAGCCCTGAGCCTTTAGAGAACCCCAAACTGCTCCCCAGCCTAACAGGCTGGCGTCCGTAGACACAATCATCCAGGAGGTCTCCAGAAGCAAGAACCCTGAGATAAATGATTCTGAGAAAACCACCAGGAGAGAGAGACTCCTGATAGTGGATCTAGATCTATCCTCTACGATAAACTGAATGGTCTCTGTTCCATTGTCAGAGCATGCATAGTTGTAGAGTTCTCAGATGGAACCATGCAAAAGAAATGATGTCCATTGAAGCAAACATCAGACCAATCACCTCCATGCATTAAGTCACTGATGGACGAAACTGAGAGAAAGGTAAAAAGCAAGAAATTTGGAATTTGACATCCGTTAGAAAAATCTTCATGGACAGGGAATCTCTGATTGTACCTAAGGAATAGATCCTCGTAGCTGGAACAAAGGAACTCTATTCCAGATCCACCTGGAAAAAAGACAACAACATCTCAGAATGAGATTTTGCAACTTGCCATTTTGAAGGGCAGAACCCTTTAGACACTTTAGGTCCATGATGGGGCGGAAATTCCCTCCTTTTTTATTTTTTTGGATACCACACAAAGAGATCTAAATAGATCCTTGTCCCTGTTCCTCTATATAAACTGGATAGGTCCTCTACGAAAAAACGTACTTTGAAAGAGCAAGTGCCTTGTGTGAGGCCTGAACTCACGTCCTTCAAATTATGAGACTGACGCACTACCTACTGCTCTAACAAAGCCATATTAAGAAGGTCACCCTCTTTACTTGGTTTGTGGATAGTCTTGACAGGATGAAAGGCAAGACTAGAATTCCTATACATAAAACATAAAAATACATATATTAGTGTCTTTAAAAACACTAAGAAATGAGAATGGGACATGAAACAATCCATGTCACAGACGCTAACAAATATAACCTCCATAAAAGGAAGTTTTATTGTATTCTTATAAGAAAAACATAGAATGAAACATATTAGTGTCTTAAAACACTAATAAATTGAATATGAAACATGAAATAAACCATGAAAACGGATTTTAAAGCCCCTGTACATAAAATAAGAGCGCATACATTTGATGGATATTAGTACAGATCTAGGGGGTACGAATAACATAAAAAGTATTATTATGTTATATAAAATATGTTTCATTATAATAACAAATGGTCAATAAAAATATGACCTTCCACTGGAAGTTCAAATAAGATCTTACATACTAGCAGATCCGGTACCATCAAGAAAGAAAATTAAGAAAACCTCAGAGAAGGTTTTAAAAAGTCTAAACTACAAACTACTCATCTAGAGTAATATTAAAAATGCAATGATAAATACCATTCATTACCACTAGGTGGTAGTAGACAACAGGGATTTCAAATTTAGTGTAGAAAGGTTGATGAAAAGGTTAACTCTTTCCATTTTTAAAAAATTCAAGAAGATCTTAAACTATGGACAGCTCTTCCGCTTTCTATCACGGCTCGGGTAAATCTAATTAAAACAATTATTTTTCCCCGCATTTTGTATCCACTTCAAAATCTACCTCTTTTTTATTTTAAATAAGGACCTAAATAAGCTCTCATCTGGGTTTTCTAAATTTATATTGAACGGCAAAAAAGCTTGTATGTCTCTTAATAGACTTGCCCAAAAATATGTGTCTGCTGGTCTAGGCCTTCCGAATCTCAGATTCTATAATTGGGCTGCTTTGCTTAAAATTGCCATAGACTGGATTGCCGAGACAAATATAGTTTCCACTAAAGAGATAGAATCACATTTTATAGCTCCATGGTCTCTTAAAGCCATTTTATATTGTACAGTCCAGAGGCTACCTTTGAATGTTGCTGTTCTTCTTTCAATCAAGAACATAATTTTAGCTTGGCATAAGTTTTGCTCTTTGTTACAGATGGACTATACCCTATCAGAATTTTTACCTATAATTGGTAATCCTGGATTTACGTTGGGTATTAATCAAAGGGTTTTTAAAGTTTGGTTTGAGAAGGGGTTTAAAAACATCCGACAAGTGCTGGATGAGAACAATCACTTACTTTTGCCAGAGCTTATCTTTCAACACTATAATCTTCCTCGTACAAATCTGTTTGCATATTTTCATTTGAGACATTACATTTTTTCTCAGAGATGGTCTCTCTCTATGGAGGGCGTGTGGTCCGATGTCGAGATTTGCATTCAGAAATTAATTACGGGTAAGGCTTCAATCTCACTATTGTATGATATTATGCTTTCAAAACAAGTCGTTATATTCTTGGATAGATTGTGTAACCTTTGGTTACCTTTTTATTCTGATAAAAAAATCAAAAACAAAGTTTTACCTCGTTAGCTAGATGTCAAATTTCGGTGAGCTGGAAGGAATCACACATGAAACTCATTAAAGACTTTTATTTAACTCCTTCCAAAATATACAAATTTTATCCAACCAATTCTGTGGTTTGACCACGCTGTACTACTGGAAAAGCAGACTTGGTCCATATGTTCTGGTCTTGCCCTAAAATTCACCAACTCTTGCAAAAAGTTAAATTCTGGTTTAATAAAATTCATAACTCGACTGTGGCGTTGCTGCTGGAAGAGGTTTTGTTGTTGGTACATACTTCTAGTACTAGTTTCCAGACAAACACACAAAATACTATTATAATGATAGTTAGGCATATTATAGTAAAAAATTGGAAAGCTAAGCGTATTCCGAGTGTTACCCAAATACTGAAAGGAATTCAAAACAGCATTTATTTCAATGTATACACAGGTCTCTAGAATAAGCATGTAAGAGGTCTATCAGATTTTTATGTGCAAGCTGACTATATTTGTTACGTGGATACATGTGGCCTGTGGAATTGGGTTCTTGTGACCAAAGTAATGTATATTATATATATATATATATATATATATATATATATTTATTTATGATTTTTTAATTTTCATTATACAGTATGTGTCGATATATGTGGCCTGTGGAATTGAGATCTTGTCGACCAAAGTTATGTATTATTTTGTGGGGTTTCTTTTTTTTTTTTTTTTTTTTCTGTTTCATGATTTTGCTTTCGGCTGTCTATTTCTTTTTTCTGTTCTTTAAAAAATAAATAAAAAGATTTAAAAAAAAAAACCTTTTCATTTTTACACAAAATCAACAAACACTTGTTCTCTATATAACTGTTTTAGAGAAAAAGATGCCCTGAGAGAATAAAGGGAAGACGCAGACTGTATGAACTTAAATTAAAGAACACAGTAAAAGATATATTTTGAATTTTATAGAGTTCAAAATATAATGCACCTGAGAACCTGCGTCTCTCTCTGAGGTGCAGCGTAGCAGCGCTCCCTATTCATGAGGGAGAAGCAGTCAGAAGTGCGCCACAAGCAAAATGACATCTACTCTAAAGGGCATCATTGTACGGAACAGCCCTATCGTTACTGCGAAGAACACACTGCAATAAAAAATTGTGAAGCGCTGTGAGCGCAGCCCTCGCTCCAAAGCAGTTAAACACTGCCATCTCGTATGATAGTGTAGAGAGGCAAAGCGGCCATGATTACAGGAGCCCCTCTCCCACAAGCGCCATAATAATGAGTGCCTTAGATGTGAGCTGCGTATGCGGCCATCATGCCGGTACCTTGTGGTCTCCGTTCCATCGACTAACTGTCGAGACAATTCTAGCAACCTAGGGCTAGATCACAAAAGTCACACACCACTACAACCTGCAAGTCCCCGACAGCCCAAAAACCAGGAAGGAGCAGACAAAAAGCACCCATATTAAATGCACCACAATAGTCCTTTAACAACTCCTCCCAAAAAAGCTCCTGTACCCTACACTACAAAAGAGCATCAGGCTTCTGACCAAGGGAAAATAAGTTCCGTGAGAGGGGCATAGTCTACACATAGGGGGGCCCATAGGGAGTTGAAAAACTCGGGTGAGAGAATAAATGTGCAGAGGTCTCAGATTATCTAAAGAGACATGCAAAGGCTGCCCCAAATGTTTGTCTTTAAGCATAATATAGGAGACTGTCACTCCTATAATATAAAGGGAACCAATATCTATGTAAGCAATTTAATATTTTAAGTCACAAATGCTTTAAAGAGCCCAAACCACTGTAAAATAAAAGCTCCACTGCCCATAATATCCCAGACATGTGCTATTAAAAGGGATAGGTACTAATCCTCTCCAGGGATCCTTGACCTTAGCTCCTTAAGTGCAGTCCCTACACCTGGAAGATAAAAAGGCACGTACCTGGTCCGTTGTAGGGCAGGAGCGCTTGGTGTGGTAGATTACCATATCTACCATGGATCTTAAGAGAAAAAAAGAACTAACTCTGGCTTTCTATCACTCGGGCAGCAAATATGTTATAAAAACAAAGCAAGGACTTCTTAAAAGCTACCACTACTCTTACTCAAGAGATTGACGTTGGACACAGCTAAACCCAAATCCTTGTTTGCAGGGAAAAGTACTCGGAAAAAGCAAAAATATTTTCAGACACCGAACTTTACATCCTCCAATGACAGAGGCAAAGAGAATGACTGGGGGTTATGGGTAAGGGAAGTGACACTTAACAGCTTTGCTGTGGTGCTCTTTGCTGCCTCCTGCTGGCCAGGAGTGAATATCCCACTAGTATTTGCAATGACGTTGTGGACTCTCCATGTCTTAGGAAAGAAATTGGGTTTTTATATCCCTTTAAGCATGTGTTTAGCTACAGTGAAGGTGTTTCACAACAGGAAAATCTCTGTTTGATGTTAAACTGTTAAGGAGTAGAACAGCTAGAAACATAGATGCAGCAGTTTTTTTTTTTCTTGTGGTTATTTTCTTTGTGTCATTAGATGAAAGATGATTTAATTAAATGCTTTTTTTTCTTCACTATCGTTCAATGTTCAGAATCTCCTATTCGTGCAGTACAGATGGGACCATCCTTGCATGGGACATAAACACTCTTAAAATCCATCACAGATTTCAGCTGCAGGGTCAGACTATTTCATCACTGAAACTACACAGCGATCTGCTCTGGTGCTGTAAGTAATGATATTCCAGACTTTCTGCATTTCATTGCAATAAATATGGTTAATGCCCTTTACAAGCCCTCTGGCATTACCTGCTGGGTCATGTGACTAGCGCTCCTGATTTGAGCATGTAATTTTATCACTATAATTGCCCTTTTATTGTACCAATTCTTCTGTGAAAACAGTATTTGCATGCGTAAAGTTTACAATTTACTTCGGATATCAAATTTGCTTTGTTCTCTTGCTATCCCTTTGTTGAAAGGCATGCCTAGGTATGCAGGAGCAGCAAAGCACTATTGGAAGCTAGCTACTGATAGATGGCTGCGCATATATGCTTCCTGTCTTTGGCTTGCTTGTTGTGTTTAGCTAGCTCCCAGTAGTAGATTGTTGTTCCTTCAACAAAGGATACCAAGAGAACAAAGCAATATTGATAATAGAAGTAAATAGAAAAGTTGTTTAAAATTGTATGTTCTATCTGAATCATGAAATACATTTTTTTTGTGTTTCTTGTCCCTTTAAAGGGACATTCCAGCCAAAATTGGAACCCACATGGATGCATTTCAGTTTTGAATAGAAGCATTTTTTAATATACATATATTAGCAAAACTGCTTCTAATAAAAGTTATAGCTATTTCAAAAGTGTATTTAAGTATGCACTGAGCACCAGCATTTTAAACACAGCTCTTTCTGAAAGAGAACCTACGGTGCTTGTACCATCTGATAATGACTCAATTTGTTTACTGCTGACATGATACAAGCCCCACTTGTGCTCTGAGCAGCTGCTGTATTTAAAATGCTGGTGCGCAGAGAATATCTAGATATGCTTCACTTGAACATTCAGAGAAAAATGCTAACACTAAACGAGCGATCACTTTTACTAGAAGCATTTTTGCCAAAACAGGTTTATTGCAAATTTGTTGCTATTCAAACATGTAATTCAGCTATGTGCATTTAAACTTTGACTGGAATGTCCTTTTAATATATAATATAATTTAATATATGGATTAGAGCTACAGCCATTCAGATAAACGTAACTAAATAACAGAATAAATAGTTAGATTTCAGGGCACAGATTTATTAATCAATGAAAGTTTTGTACATTTAATATAAGAAGGTAAAACATCCACTGAACGAATATAAAAAAGGCCATTTATGTAATATATTTAGTTGCAAAAACTGAACTTTTTTGAGACTTCTAAAAAAGCAATAGCTTTATGTGCTAATTGGCATAGAGTTGAGATCAGTGTAAAGCAAATACGTATTTATTAGGCAAGGGCATAATCTCATAATTAGCATTCATTTGTATGGCAGAAAACTTTACAAAGCAACATATATTGCTAACGTTTATCTAGATATACTGCACTGAAAAATATGGGACTTAAGTATCCCTTTAAGTACCCAAGTCCCCTTATGTGGATGTTTAATTGCTTTCGTACTGTGCACAGGTACAAGAGAGAATATTCTTGTGACAAAAAAGAACGGGGTGTTACTGAAGAAGCTGGAAATTACAGAAGACCTCAGAAAGACAGGCTCCACTTTTCATAGCATCTATCTTGACGCTGAGGTACGTACCAGCTAGTAATGTCCTCTCCTCTCTTATTTTGATTGGTTGGATTTTCTTGACTCACGTTTTTTTTGCTTCCTGTTACAGAGGGAAGAGCTCTGGGTCTCATGTAACGGCACTAACGAGATCAATGTATATGATATAAATGATTATTCTAAACCTTCCCACAAGATACTTCTTCAGGACTGCACGGTTGTTACTTGCATGCTGAAAGTCAAAGAGCAGGTGAGGTGTTCTTTTGGTAATTTAGCATCAGTCTACACCTTATTTTTACACCAACTTTTTTACCATTCCTGCTGCGTGATATAGAAAGGGGGTGTAGACGACTATTTGCAGCTTAATCTAAGGCAAGACTTTAAGATAAGGTGTAGACTGTCCCTTTAATATTTAAAAAGAATAAAATGGAGTGTCAGCTACATATTGTGTTTGTAAAAACATAAAATTGAATTGGACAAAGTTGGAAACATTAAACAGATTATGTATCATACACAAAAGCAAGGTCTGTAGATTTATAGTGTTGTCTGCGGTAACAAAGGGGAAATCCCGTGTGACTCAGAGCTAACCTTGTTGCAGTAAGCTGGTATGTGCCCGAGATGTGAGATAGCAGAAAGGAAATAAGCCACAATACCACACTGCACACATCAGAACCTCATTAGCAAGGCAGGAAACAGTGCTGCCATCTAGTGTTCTTGCAAATGGATAGCATTCTTGTAAAACTGCTGCCATCTAGTGCTCCATAAATGGGTCTGCTCCTAAGCATACATCCCTGCTTTTTAATAAAAGATACCAAGAGAACAAAGAAAAATTGGGAACAGAAGTAAATTATAAAGTTGTTTGAAATTGTTCGCTCTATCTGAATCATGAAAGAAACATTTTAGGTTTCATGTTGCTTTAATTTATGATTTAATATATTTGCTTCGTACTTTTATAGATTGTGTTTTGTACTGAATTGGTCACTTATTTAATTTTACTTTAAAATGTGCATTTTTCTATCTAAGTGTGTGACAATACATAGTATAGGTAACCAAAACTGATCACTGCTATTCTATGCATACGGCTATCAGAAGAATGAACTGTATTGGGTCTACACTAGTTTAATAATGACTCGTGTTCTGTTTTAGATTTGGATTGGCACCAGAGGAACATCACAAGGCAAGTCTAAAGGGAAGATCTACGTCATCAGCACAGAGAAGAAGAGCGTGGAGAAGGAGCTGGTCGCACACACTGATATAGTAAACTCCTTATGTTCTGCAGAGGACAGATATGTTTTAAGTGGATCTGGAAAAGAGGATGGAAAAGTGGCTATTTGGAAGGCAGAGTGACTTATCTTTCGGAAACACGGCTGAAAAACTACATTGAGTTACAAACGTGTTGCTCTACAAATCCGGTTGCACACAGGGAAGAGAATAAATTGGTTTTGGTGGAAAGCTGGGATTTCTGCTGAAACCACAAACTGTTTAAAGAAATTTCCCTCTAGGAGCTATATCATAATATAGCACATACAACAAAGCGATTGTTGCATCAAATAAGAAAATTAGCCAATGAAGGAGCCTTGTAATTCACCAGGGCTATGGTAATAGCTCAGTCTAGTGCCTTAATGCATTTGTCATTACCATAAGAGATGGAGTCTTTGGCCGCTGATCATTTTTACCTTATGACTTTATGGAGCTTTGGCTCAAGAAACATCCTCAGATGTCAGTGTGTTTGGTGAGCTATTTTACGTTAATCAAGTCTACAGGTTGGATGCTTATGTAAGCAAACCTCATCCCAGCAAAAACTCTGTTTATCTCTCTATTAGGTCTTTGTTACATGAAAATGAACTTCTCCCATGGACCTTTTATGCTATTTACACTTTTTGTACATAAATGTAAAGAATTGACCTTAAACATAATATTGCTGGTGTTAGAGCTATGGTAGTTCTATTTATAAACTGTATCAGTTACCTTGTGACCATTATAAGCATTGTCATTCCAACACTCCCGAGCTGCCAACATACAGTTTTCCGTTGCTAGTTTTGTACATTTTGTATTGATGGGTTTATTGAGAATATGTATTTAGTTAGACAATATTTATCATTCATATTTATACATAAAGGACGTGTACAAGAGTTTACTGTATGGAGTACACCGCCTGCAAACACATACATTTTGTTCCCTTATGTATCTAGTCATGATGTTTGGATGGCTTCTCACTGGTGTTTGTTAGGCCACCACACTAAGTAGTGAAGATCTCTTCTGACTTCTTCATTTCTGGTAGTGTTCATAATCTATTGCATCTTCCTGTGCTGATCACTACAGGACGACTGGAAATTTATTTTCAAATCTCTTTATTTCAAAAGATGATTTTGTCTTTATTTTAAAGCCTTTCTGGCAGCATAGGTGTTAATTACAGCCTTGCCTACAACATTTGTAAAGGGAAACTAAAAAGAATATTTAGTTGCACCTAAAATTTAAAGTATGTATGTATGTATTGCAAGTATAATCATAGTGAAGTTTTGTCACTTCCGGTCATAATTGAAATGCATATAGATTAATTACATTTTTGGCTAGAAACATTTACAATATACACATATTGGCAAAGATGCTTCTAGGAAAACTTATAACGATTTTAGTTTTAGCATTTTTCTCTGCACGTGCATGTGAAGCATAGCTAAATATGCTTAGTGCACCAGCATTTTAATACTGCAGCTGGGCAGAGTTCCAGTGGTGCTTGTGTCATGTCAGCAATCATGCAAATTCAGCCATTACCAGATGTAGGGTTGCCACCTCGGCCATGTTTCCCTGGACAGCTGCAGGGTGGGACATGTATTGTTCCTCTGGACATTACATGAATAGTGCTGATGAATAGCACAATACATGTTCTGCCCTGCACACCCTACAGCATGTGTAACTCATAAGTGTCCAGGAAAACATGGCAGAGGTGGCAGATGATATAAGCGCCTTAGGCTCTCTGAGCAAGTACTGTGTTTAAAATGCTGGTGCACGGAGCATACGTATGTATACTCTTGAAACAGCTATAGCTTTTATTAGAAGCATTTGCTAATATATGTACTTTGCAAAAATTCTCCTATTGAAAACTGAAATGTGCCGTGTGCATTCCAATTTTGTCTAGAATGTCCTTTATTAATAGAGCTCTATCCCATAAAGAACTATTAGACCTACTGGATGTGCACAAACATAAATTTGTGTTGGTTTAAAAACATAGAAAATGTAAATTGTTTAATGCTCTTTCACATGCAGGATAAAACTTGTTGTATTTATTGTCCTTTTATTGGTTTTATAAGTAGGCAAGTTGTCTATAAAAGCACCACGAGAGACTGAAAACCTATTTTATGCAAACTAAAGACATTTAATACAGTAGTTGCTATTGAGCTGTGTAATGTGTTCATCTTAATTGTACCTTAGGATCAGTATCAGGGTAAATCCAATAAACAAATCTGTAATTATGTACAGGTTATTTCAGCAGACTTGTGATTGCTCTATAAGCCGCCAGTGATCATCTATAAATGGAATCATTAGAGCAGTTTACTGCTGTGCAGTGGAGGCTCCTCCATAGGATCACAGCCCCAGAGCCCCCCAAAAGAATAAGAAATAAAAAATAAATAAATAAATCTTATTATCTTAATAAATCTAATTCATGATATATTTTGGCTTAATAAATGTAATTATATAATTTTTAATCCAGGCTCCACTGCAGTTTAAAAAAAAAATAAAAAAAAAAATTGCCATGTTTACTGCTATCTATCGCACAGCACCTCATGTGCGATAGATAGAAGTATAGGGAAAAGCACTTTCCCTTTCTGACTGCAGTGCCTGTAGTGCCTACCACAACCCAGCCCATAGCTTTGCTAATCGCACAGGTCTCAGTATGCGAGTGAGAACAAGCTGGCATGTCACGTGACACTCGCACACTGAGAGCTGTGTGTGTGGAATGCGCACATCTGAAACTGGAGGGTGCGCTATACTTTTACAGAGCAGGGCATAGGAATTTGTTTCCACTTCCTGCTGCTCTACTATTACTGCGGCGGGAACTTAAACTTGCCCTGTGTCTGTGTGTGGCTTAGCTGATTAGTGAGGAGGACGCCATTCAGGAGGAGGAGATGGTGAGTACATATATTATGAAGTCAGTGACTCACATGTCAGCCAGGGGACTGTGCCGGTAATCAGTGCCTGATAAGCCATTATACGCCTTATACTAGTCAAGGCCAGCAGGTTGGTTGCCATAGCAACCATACCTAACAACAACGGCCCCCACAAAATAGGGAAAGGCATAATGTGGCCAATCAAGAGTATAGAAACATAGAGGAGCGCCCAACCCCCAGTTAGACAAAATAATACAGCACAATAAGAAACGCAACACAAGTAACTGCTAAATATACCGTAGCAACAATTATTACATAGAAACAATAGAGCTAGTCAGTGTATGTAAACATGCCGTTTGGCTGGTAGCCTGGTACGTAATAACCTCAGGAGAAGCCAAAATAGCCCGGTATAGAGGTGTGTCATATTGGGCCAATCAAGGGGCTATATTTACACAGGGTGTGGAGTAAGCCCCACATGTGCGATCTACAGTATATGCATAACCAGTATATGCATAACCAACCTGCTGGCCTTGACTAGTATAAGGTGTATAATGGCTTATCAGGCACTGATTACACACTTCTCCTGGGGCTATATATATATATATATATTATACAGCTATCTAAGCCAGTTATTTATTACTAAGCACATAAATTGGTATGTTACATTTTGTTATATATATATAATATATAATATATATATATATATATATATATATATATATTGAATATACAGTGTGTGTGTGTGTGTATATATATATATATATATATATATATATATATATATATATATATATATATATATATATATATATATATATATATATATATTACATAACTGGTCCGTGAACCCCCATTTGAATAACCCACGAGCCGCCACTGCTGCTGTGTACGGTTTACTTTATGTTCAGTTGTACATGCTTTAATCAGCCAATTTCTACACTGTGTCTGATATCAGAACTGGTGCAAACCCTTTTTGTAAGATAAAAACACATTCCAAATTTAAACTAAAAATGTTAGCTATATGTCCAGGTGGTCTGGAGATTCCAGCACTTTTTAATCCTGGGTTATAGTGTCTGAGCAGGGAGACCCCTGCTTCATTGTATGCCTGTCTGCCTACCTTTTTGTTGTATTCCACCTCCAATCAGAGAAGCCATTACATAATATGGTTTATCACAGGTCAGATACAAAATTTGAAATTTCCTTCTTAGCTCATGAGTCCATAGCTTCATAACATGTGGGATATATTCCAGCCTATCAGGAGGAGGTCAAGAACCCTCACAAAGCTTTAGCCCCTCCCAACTCATCTCCCCCTCCAGTTTGTTCTTGGCCTCTGAGGAAAGAGGTGGAAGATTTCAGAGGTGCTCTACTATGAAGAATTTATCCCCCCCCCAATTGTATCATTTGACATTTATGCTTCTGATGCAGCTTTTGGCTAGAAAGTCTGCAAAAAGGAACTGTCTACTTTTTGTCCCACCCGTTTTAAACATGGACTCTCAGCTTGGGTATTGTATTCCACATGTTATGAAGCTATGTACTCTCATCAACTAAGAAGGAAAACAGAAGTTATACTTACTGATAAATGTATTGCCTTCGGGCTGAAAAGAGTCCATAGCCCTCTCCCTATTTTTTGTGTATATAGGTGACAGTTCTCATTTGCACCTTGTAACCCTGCTTTTCTGTCTTTCCTACCTTTTTTTTTATTCTGTCTCCTCTGCTCGGCTATACGTAAACTGGAGAGGAAGAGGAGATGGGAGGGGCTTAAGCTCTGTGAGGGTTCTTGACCTCCTCCTGATAGGCTGGAATATATCCCACATGTTATGAAGCTATGGACTCATGAGCTAAGAAGGAAATTTCAAATTTTGTATCTGACCTGTGATAAACCATATTATGTAATGGCTTCTCTGATTGGAGGTGGCATACAACAAAAAGGGAGGCAGACAGGCATACAATGAAGCAGGGCTGGAATATATCCCACGTTATGAAGCTATGGACTCTTAACATAATTTATACTTACTGATAAATGTATTTCCTATGGCTGATGTTATTAAACATATACAATTTCCAATGCCTTTAAAGGGTGAAATGTGTTTGAATTATATCTCACCAGTGCAAAAAAAGATTTATCATTTTTAAATGATGCTATGCTATTAATGTGTCTGGATAATTTTTTTTTGTAGCATTCGAAATTTATTCTACATCAATTATTGCGTGTCCTAGGAGCAAAATGATTGTCACTTGTCAGCTGTTATTTTGCACAACTAATTGTACAGCAACTATATACTGATGGAATATTGAACTATTTTTACAAAAAATGTTTATATAAATAATTTTCATGATAAATAATTTGTCTTTTTTATGTAGGAGCTATTTTGAGTTTTAATACTATTTTTTTTTTTTTTTTTTAATCTTTTTCATTGAGTATAAAGTACACAAGAAGACAAGCAGGGTACAGACATGTTATCTCCAATATACCTATAAGTAACATATGAGCACACATGCCATTCAAGTACATATTCAAATATTATTACATTGTCATAATAATAGTCTGCACTCTTTAACCTATAAAAAAACATTTTAAACTAGAAGATTATACTATCGGACAGTGATGGTGAACCTTGGCAATCCAGATGTTACAGAACTACATTTCCCATGATGCTCGGCTGGACTTCAGAGGGCCTAGGCATCATGGGAAATGTAGTTCTGAAACATCAGGAGTGCCATCACTGCTATAGGATAATGAATACCCCCATAGCCAGTAGCAGCCACTCTTAGACTGCTGACACTTTTATAATATTTATGATTAGGGGTTGATGAACATGGAGGGCATTTTTAGGCCTCAATAATAATAATAATCATCGGGTACATATACTAGACACAGTCACTCTAATAGTATACTATACACAGGCTAAACTACTATGATACAGGGAAAGATTCTGCAGTATAAGGGCTCTGAAAGAATGTCTTGTTTACGTGCTAAGCAGTAATGATAACCAGTGATTATTCAGTATCATCTAGTTGTAGACAATGACTATAGGAAAAGAGCATGTAAAGTTGCTAACCTAAGTTTCATTAGGATCCAGTGTACATTGGCTAATGATATTTGGATTGTACAAGGTGGTGGCAAATGTGAAATAGTAGGACTAATAGAAACAATGATAATCTATCTATAACATATTACTATTGAGCATTAGTAACAGGAAAAAGGGTTCTATATATGTCAGCACACAATGGCAGATGGTATTTATGTAAATTTGTAAATAACAGCTTAGACCATTTTTCCTTCCTAAGATAGGGAGAGTCCACAGCTTCATTCCTTACTGTTGGGAAATACAACACCTAGCCACCAGGAGGCGGCAAAGATACCCCAGCCAAAGGCTTAAATATCCTCCCACTTCCTCATTACCCCAGTCATTCTTTGCCTTTCGTCACGTTAGGAGTTGGCAGAGAAGTGTCAGAAGATTCAGAGAGTTCTGAAAAAAGGGTATCTGCCCTTCGAGATAGGACTGGAGTTTTAAGTAGTCAAAACCATCCAGACTACTGCTAACAGCTCCTAAGCAATCAGTGTTGACGAGTTTCACTGCCTACTTTCTCTCACTTAAGTCCATGTCAGGAGCGCTGCTATAAGACTGTCACACTTAAGGGGCTGTGTTCTGTTCCACATCATGGATCCTGGAGGTAAGATTGTTACAATTTTTTACACATAAAACGCTATAACAGGGTCACAGTGTGGCTCCTTTATACCTTGATAGGATCCAGGGTTAATATCCTCTGAGGGGGGTTTATTGAACAGTTGGGGTTAATCAGTGTATTAATTATTTACATGCTGCTTTGTGTGATTTTATTTTCTGGGCTCATAGACTGTGTTTTTGGCTGGAACAAACATGTTTCACTTTCGTTTTTGAAAGTGTTGCACAGCTCCTATTAACTTGCTGTACTTTTCATAGCATGTTGTCTATGTTCATTTCCTCCATTCCGGCTGAGACTTCAACCTGAGGAGAGTGTTTCCTCTGTTAACTGTCTGGGTCTAGGAGGTGGTGAGTGCCCCAGCCATTGGGAGTATATATAAAAAAAAAGTTTTTATTTGTGTCTTTCTGTGGGTATAGCCTGAGCTATGGAGGACTCTGACATGTTAGAAGGTACTTCTTCTGTACTAAATCATACCTGTTTATATTGTGAGAAGGCCGTGATTTTCCTGCCCACTCAATTATGTTCTCAGTGTGAAAAAGGGGGTGTGTGTGTATGAGAACTATTTCAAGGTGTCAGAATATGTGCTAAACCCAGAAATACCACACTAATCTCTCAAAAAATGTGGTATAAGGCTAGGAAAGGAGTAAAGGAAAAGGTTGGGTTAGCGCTCTGCTAGAGAGCAAAACTGAATGCTATGGGAAAAAAATGCCCTACTGGGACGGAATAGGGCAAAAACTGCAATAGGGGTGTACAGGTGGCCCTCGGTTTACGACGGTTCAATTTGCGCCGTTTCAGAATAGCGCCCTTTTTTTTCAGTCATGTGACTGCTATTGAAAAGCATTGACTGCTATTGAAAGCATTAGCACATGCATACATTAAAATAGCCAGTAGGTGGAGCTGTGTTGCAGCAAACACATGCAAAGAAAAGCAAGCCAGACATGATCAATGGATCAGCTTTCAAAGGAACAAGATCTAGCAGCCACTTCCCTTAGATGCAGACTCAATGCAGTGAACTGTTTGCAGAAAAAGGCAAGTAAAAAAACGTTTTTGTTCATTAAACTTAGTTTGATGATGATACAGTCTGTTGTGTGATTAAACAAAGGCAGGCTGAAATTAATCAGTGTATAACCAGACCTGAGCAATGGAGCCGTTTTTAAAGCAACAAGATCTAGCAGCCACTTCCCTTAGCTGCAGAAAAATGCAAGTAATAAAAGATTTTTCTTCATTAACCCCTTGAGTGCTAATGACGGCTCTGAGCCATCACAAATTGTCTTAGGTGCTAATGACGGCTCAGAGCCGTCACTAGCACTCTCCCACTTTGAGGGAGATCTGGGGGCTCACACCCCGGGGATCGGGCCTGCATAATGACAGGCATCACCGGGGCTTCACGTTACGCACGGTGACGTCACGTGCAATGACGTGATGACGTCACCACGCAACTTTATTTAACATTAACAATGTTAAATATAGGAGCAGGGGGCATGCTGCTTAGAAGCCTGTATCTCAGGCATCTAAGCAGCTACAGACCCCAAAGACCAATCATTGGAAAGGTAACCTTTCCAACCTTTCCAACATTGTAAGTCTTGGGGATCTGAAATAATAAAAAAAAAAGTTAAAAAAACCTTAGCACCCAGGTGGGAAAGTGCTTAACACTCAAAAGGGTTAAACTTAGTTTGATGATGATACAGTCTGTTGTGTGATTTTTTGTTTTTGTTCATTAAACTTAGATTGATGATGATACAGTCTGTGTTTGTGTGATAATTTTATTAGGTGCGGTTTAGCAAATGTATTTGTTTATTAAAATTAGTTTGATGATGATACAATCTATTTTATTAGGTTAATAATGCTGTTTAGCATTTAAAGTCTTCATTTCAAAGCTTTAAAAATAATGTATTAGGTGTTACTTATGTCAATTTTGAGAGGGGCCTGGAACCTAACTTCCTCACTTCCCATTGACTTACATTATAAACTGGGTTTCAATTTACAACGGTTTCGATTTACAACCATTCCTTCTGGAACCTAACCCCGGCATAAACTGAGGGTTACCTGTATATATAGCACCTATATGATAAAATATAAGAAAATACAAGAAAAATATATATCGCAATAAGGTTAGATAAAAGTTTAAACAAATTTATTCAAGGATAAAATATCCACATAATCAACAGATTTAGTGCCAGCACTGTTTAAAACAAAAATAAATAGCAAGTATTATGCATAAATATTCAACATATTTGTATTAATCATAGAAACATATAATTGTATCTAAGATAGGGGTTGTACCCACTGTATATATATCCTCAATACAAGATGGAAAATAAGCAGCATCAAAGATAAAAAGTCTCGGATGTGGCTGCTTATAGCAGCGAACCTTATGGATCTTTGGTGTCTCGTTTTGCTGAAAGTTTGTTGAAAAATGTCTGTGGTTTTAACAGCTATATTGTATCAAGGGATATATTATATCCAAAAAAATTTCTGTTGCTTTATTGTTGGTAGCGTTCCTCTGTGTGAGGCTAGTAGCCTCTATGCTGATATGGTCAGGGGATGGACCGCCATGCGGTTCCAATCAGACTCGTCTGTCAGCATTGTTGAAATAATCCAGAAGTTAGGCGTGTGCCATATTTGGAATGAGGCAATGCTCTGGAGAAAGGAAACACTTGACGTGAATGAAACAAAGAGTCTCACTAAAGGTGCTAATAACGGTAGCTATGTGTAATGTCTCTTGTTTTATACAAAGGGACAATTAACACCCGTTTACCCCAATGAGAATCAGAGTTCAAATGTACATCAGATTAGGATACCAGGTAGAAAGGTGCTAAATATTTATGCATAATACTTGCTTTTTATTTTTGTTTTAAACAGTTCCGGCACTAAATCTGTTGATTATTTGGATATTTTATCCTTGAATAAATTTGTTTAAACTTTTATCTAACCTTATTGCGATATATATTTTTCTTGCATTTTCTTATATTTTATCATATAGGTGCTATATATACCCCTATTGCAGTTTTTGCCCCGTTCCGTCCCAATAGGGCATTTTTTCCCATAACAGTCAGTTTTGCTTTCTAGCAGAGCGCTATCCCGACTTTCTTTCATGTAATTGGCAAGAGTCCATGAGCTAGTGACGTATGGGATATACAATCCTACCAGGGGGGAAAAGTTTCCGAAACCTCAAAATGCCTATAAATACACCCCTCACCACACCCACAATTCAGTTTTACAAACTTTGCCTCCTATGGAGGTGGTGAAGTAAGTTTGTGCTTGATTTTCTTCTGTGATATGCGCTTCTCAGCATTTTGAAGCCCGATTCTTCTCAGAGTACAGTGTTTGTCAGAGGGATGTGAAGGGAGTATCACCTATTGATTCTATGGTTTTCCTGTTATCGGTCATAGAGATTCATCTCCTACCTCCCTTTTCAGATCGACGATATACTCTCTTATTCCATTACCTCTACTGATACCGTTTCAGTACTGGTTTGGCTATCTGCTATATGTGGATGGGTGTCTTTCGGTAAGTATGTTTTAGTTACTTAAGACACTGTCAGCTATGGTTTGGCACTTTATGTATTAATATAAAGTTTTAAATATATGTTTTGTACTTATATTTGCCATGAGTCAGGTTTCCTTTTGCAGACTTTCAGTTTCAAAATTGGGAAACATATTTAGGAAGTTATTTTTTCTTACCTGGGGTATAGTCTTTCTCCTACATAGGTGTGTCCGGTCCACGGCTTCATCCTTACTTGTGGGAATATTCTCTTCCCTAACAGGAAATGGCAAAGAGGAACACAGCAAAAGCTGTCCATATAGCCCCTCCTCTGGCCCCGCCCCCCAGTCATTCTCTTTGCCGCTCTGAACAAGTAGCATCTCCACGGGGATGGTAAAGAGTTTGTGGTGTTTAGTTGTAGTTTTTATTTCTTCTATCAAAAGTTTGTTATTTTAAAATAGTGCCGGTTTGTACTATTTACTCTACAACAGAAAGTGATGAAGATTTCTGTTAAAGAGGAATATGATTTTAGCACAAGTAACTAAAATCCATTGCTGTTACCACGCAGGACTGTTGAGCCAGAGAACTTCAGTTGGGGGTAACAGTTTGCAGACTCATCTGCTCCAGGTATGACCAGTCTCTTTTCTAACAACACAGGGTAATGCTAGAAGACTGTCAGTTTTTCCCTCAGGGGACCGGTAAGCCATTTTCTTAGACTGTGTTACAGATTGCAGGCTTATTTGTTGGGCTTTATACTGGTAGACACTGTTGTGGGCCAAATCGATTGACTTATATCACATTTTTATGGCACTTTAAATGTTTTGTGAACATAAATACACTTTTGGGAACGTTTTAATTATTCCTGGCATTAGTTTAGACGCCTAATCTAGTCAGGAAGGCCCCTTCACTCTAGTATGCAGAGGGAGGAGGCCTCATTTTCGCGCCTCAGTTGCGCAGTTAATATTTAAGGCAGTGCATGCAGCTTCATGTGAGAGGGTCCTGTGGATAAGAAACAGACTCCGGAAGGCTTATTTCTGTGGTGAATAACCCCTAAGGAAGGTAAAAGCTACAGCAAAGGCTGTAGCAGGGACTGTAGTGTGTAAAACCGGTTAAATTGAACAATTAGCTCCGGTTTGCTTATTTAAGGGTCTAGAGACTTCATTTTTTGTGTGCAATACTTTCAAAGCATTAAGACACTGGGGTGTAAATTTTATAAAGATCGGATATTGCCTTCATAGTTTTTTGAACTTTCAGAAATAAAGTGTGTCATTTTATTATTTAAAGAGACAGTAACGGTTTTGTTTAAAATCGTTTTTATTGCATTAATAGCCTGCCTAAATCTGCCTAACATGTCTGTGCCATCAGATAGCTTATGTTCTGTGTGTATAGAGGCTAAGGTGGTCCCCCCTTTAAGTGTATGTGATAATTGTGCCATGGCGTCCAAACAAAGTAAGGACAATTCTGTCACATTTAATAAAATTGCCCAAGATGATTCTTCTAATGAAGGTAGTGGGGATAGTTCTACATCCTCTCCTTCTGTGTCTACACCAGTTATGCCCGCGCAGGCGATACCTAGTATATCTAGCGCGCCAATGCTTGTTACTATGCAGCAATTAACAGCAGTAGTGGATAATTCTATAGCAAATCTTTTATCCAAACTGCCAGCATTTCAGAGAAAGCGTGATTGTTCAGTTTTAAATACAGAAAAGGATGAACAAGTAGACTCTGACGATACCTTATCTATTTTACCCTCACATCAATCGGAATTGGCTGTGAGGGAGGGGCTGTCTGAGGGAGAAATTTCTGACTCAGGAAAAATTTCTCAACAGGCAGAACCTGATATAGTAGCATTTAAATTTAAGCTAGAACATCTCCGCGCCCTGCTTAAGGAGGTACTAGCTACTCTGGATAATTGTGATTCTTTGGTAATCCCAGAGAAGTTGTGCAAATTGGACAAATTCTTAGAGGTCCCTGTGCACGCTGATGCCTTTCCGATACCCAAGAGGGTAGCGGACATAGTGAATAAGGAGTGGGAGAAGCCGGGTATACCATTTGCCCCACCTCCTATATTTAAGAAAATGTTCCCCATTGTAGACCCCAGAAGGGACGCATGGAACACGGTCCCTAAGGTTGAGGGGGCAGTTTCAACGTTTGCAAAGCGCACAACTATTCCTATAGAGGACAGTTGCGCTTTCAAAGATCCTATGGATAAAAAATTGGAAGGATTGCTTAAAAAGATTTTTGTTCAGCAAGGTTTCCTTCTTCAACCAATTGCGTGCATTATTACTGTCACCTCAGCGTTGTATTTTTGGTTCGAGGAATTAGAAAGCTCGCTCCAGAAGGAGACTTCATATGATGAAGTCATGGACAGAATTCACGCACTTAAGTTAGCTAATTCCTTTATATTGGATGCCGCTTTTCAAATAACAAAATTAGCGGCGAAAAAGGTTTTGCTATAGTGGCGCGCAGGGCGCTTTGGCTAAAATCATGGTCGGCAGATGTGTCGTCCAAGACTAAATTACTTAATATTCCTTTCAAAGGTGAGACCCTTTTTGGGCCGGAATTGAAGGAGATTATTTCAGACATCAGTGGGGGAAAGGGCCATGCCCTCCCACAAGATAGACCTTTCAAGGCTAAGAACAAGTCTAATTTTCGTTCCTTTCGCAATTTCAGGAACGGACCAGCTTCTAACTCTGCAGCCTCTAGACAAGAGGGCAATGCTGCCCAGCCCAAACCTGCATGGAAACCCGTGCAAGGCTGGAACAAGGGTAAACAGAACAAGAAGCCTGCTGCTGCTACCAAGACAGCATGAAGGGGTAGCCCCCGATCCGGGACCGGATCTAGTAGGGGGCAGATTATCTCTCTTTGCTCAGGCTTGGGCAAGAGATGTTCCGGATCCCTGGGCACTAGAAATAGTCTCCCAGGGATATCTTCTAGAGTTCAAGGAACTTCCTCCAAGAGGAAGGTTCCACTTGTCTCGCTTATCTTTAGACCAGATAAAGAGAAAGGCATTCTTACATTGCATAGGAGACCTATTAAAGATGGGAGTGATATACCCAGTTCCAACAGCGGAACAAGGTCTGGGTTTTTACTCAAACCTGTTTGTAGTTCCCAAAAAAGAGGGAACTTTCAGACCAATTCTGGATTTAAAAATACTAAACAAATTCCTCAGAGTTCCATCGTTCAAGATGGAAACCATTCGGACGATCTTACCAACAATCCAGGAGGGTCAATATATGACTACCGTGGACTTAAAGGATGCGTACCTGCATTTTCCTATACACAAAGATCACCATCAGTTCCTAAGGTTCGCCTTTTTGGACAAACATTAACAGTTCGTGGCTCTTCCATTCGGTCTAGCCACTGCTCCCAGAATTTTCACAAAGGTACTAGGGTCCCTTCTAGCGGTTCTAAGGCCGAGGGGCATTGCTGTAGTACCTTACCTAGACGACATTCTAATCCAAGCGTCGTCCCTTTCCAAAGCAAGGGCTCATACAGACATTGTTTTAGCCTTTCTAAGATCTCACGGGTGGAAGGTGAACATAGAAAAGAGTTCACTGTCCCCGTCCACAAGGGTTCCCTTTCTGGGAACGATATTAGATTCTGTGGAAATGAAGATTTTTCTGACAGAGGTCAGAAAGTTAAAACTTCTAAAAGCTTGTCGAGTTCTTCATTCTTTTCCTCAGCCTTCCATAGCTCAGTGCATGGAAGTTATAGGACTAATGGTTGCAGCAATGGACGTGGTTCCTTTTGCTCGAATTCATTTAAGACCATTGCAGCTGTGCATGCTCAAACAGTGGAATGGGGATTATGCAGACTTGTCTCCCCAAATTCAAGTAGACCAGGTAACCAGAGACTCACTTCTCTGGTGGTTGACTCAAAATCACCTGTCTCAGGGAATGAGTTTCCGCAGACCGGAGTGGGTCATTGTCACGACCGATGCCAGCCTCTTGGGCTGGGGCGCGGTCTGGGACTCTCTGAAAGCTCAGGGTCTATGGTCTCGGGAAGAGTCTCTTCTCCCGATAAACATTTTGGAACTGAGAGCGATATTCAATGCGCTCCTGGATTGGCCTCAACTAGCGAAGGCCAGGTTCATAAGATTTCAGTCGGACAACATGACGACTGTAGCGTACATCAATCATCAGGGGGGGAACAAAGAGTTCCTTGGCGATGAGAGAGGTATCCAAGATCATCAAATGGGCGGAGGATCACTCCTGCCATCTATCTGCAATTCACATCCCAGGAGTAGACAACTGGGAGGCAGATTTTCTGAGTCGTCAGACTTTCCATCCGGGGGAGTGGGAACTTCACCCGGAGGTCTTTGCCCAGTTAACTCAACTATGGGGCACTCCAGATGTGGATCTGATGGCGTCCCGTCAGAACTCCAAGGTTCCTCGGTACGGGTCCAGATCCAGGGATCCCAAGGCGACACTAGTGGATGCATTGGTGGCGCCTTGGTCGTTCAATCTAGCTTATGTGTTTCCACCGTTCCCTCTCCTTCCCAGGCTAGTAGCCAGGATCAAACAGGAGAAGGCTTCGGTGATTCTAATAGCTCCTGCATGGCCACGCAGGACTTGGTATGCAGACCTGGTGAATATGTCATCGGCTCCACCATGGAAGCTACCTTTGAGGCAGGACCTTTTAGTTCAAGGTCCATTCAAACATCCAAATCTAGTTTCTCTGCAACTGACTGCTTGGAATTGAACGCTTGATTCTATCTAAGCGTGGGTTTTCGGAATCTGTTATAGATACTCTGGTTCAGGCCAGAAAACCGGTGACTAGGAAAATTTACCATAAGATATGGAAAAAATATATCTGCTGGTGCGTAACCAAGGGTTACTCATGGAGTAAAATTAGGATTCCTAGGATACTCTCCTTTCTCCAAGAAGGTTTGGATAAAGGTTTGTCAGCTAGTTCTCTAAAAGGACAGATATCTGCTCTGTCTGTCTTGTTGCACAAACGTCTGGCAGCCGTGCCAGATGTACAAGCGTTTGTACAGGCGTTAGTTAGAATCAAGCCTGTCTACAGACCTATGACTCCTCCATGGAGTCTAAACTTAGTTCTTTCAGTTCTTCAAGGGGTTCCGTTTGAACCTTTGCATTCCATAGATATTAAGTTACTATCTTGGAAAGTTCTATTTTTGGTTGCTATTTCTTCTGCTAGAAGAGTTTCTGAATTATCTGCTTTGCAGTGTACTCCACCCTATCTGGTATTTCATACGGATAAGGTAGTTTTACGTACCAAGCCTGGTTTTCTTCCAAAGGTGGTTTCCAACAGGAATATTAACCAGTAAATAGTTGTTCCTTCTCTGTGTCCGAATCCAGTTTCGAAGAAGGAACGTTTGTTACACAATCTAGATGTGGTCCGTGCTTTAAAATTCTATTTAGAAGCAACAAAGGATTTCAGACAGACATCATCCTTGTTTGTCGTTTATTCTGGTAAGAGGAGAGGGCAGAAAGCTACTGCTACCTCTCTTTCCTTTTGGCTGAAAAGCATCATCCGATTGGCTTATGAGACTGCCGGCCGGCAGCCTCCTGAACGAATTACAGCTCACTCTACTAGGGCTGTGGCTTCCACATGGGCCTTCAAGAACGAGGCTTCTGTTGATCAGATCTGTAAGGCAGCGACTTGGTCTTCACACTTTTACAAAATTTTACAAATTCGATACTTTTGCTTCTTCGGAGGCTGTTTTTGGGAGAAAGGTTTTACAAGCCGTGGTGCCTTCCGTTTAGGTTGCCTGACTTGTTCCCTCCCTTCATCCGTGTCCTAAAGCTTTGGTATTGGTTCCCACAAGTAAGGATGAAGCCGTGGACCGGACACACCTATGTAGGAGAAAACAGAATTTATATCTTACCTGATAAATTCCTTTCTCCTACGGTGTGTCCGGTCCACGGCCCGCCCTGGCTTTTTGTCAGGCTTAAAATTTTTTATCTCTATACACTACAGTCACCACGGCACCCTATAGTTTCTCCTTTTTCTCCTAACCGTCGGTCGAATGACTGGGGGGCGGGGCCAGAGGAGGGGCTATATGGACAGCATTTGCTGTGTGCCTCTTTGCCATTTCCTGTTAGGGAAGAGAATATTCCCACAAGTAAGGATGAAGCCGTGGACCGGACACACCGTAGGAGAAAGGAATTTATCAGGTAAGATATAAATTCTGTTTTTCTTCAAATTGACTGCTTTTTCATTAATTTTCTCGGGCAAAATTAGGCTCGCAAGGACGCAAAATGCTGATATTTATTGCGTCATTCTTGGCGGGATAATTTCTTTTGGCGCAAAGGTACGTTAGGTGACGCAAATTCGTCATTTACGGCGTCTTAGTTGACGCCAGGTTTGCTTGCACAAGGATTGTATATCCCATACGTCACTAGCTCATAGACTCTTGCCAATATGAAAGAAATTAATTTATCAGGTAAGTTCTTACATAAATTTATGTTTTTTCCTTCACTCAATTATGTTCCACATGCCTTAACCCCGTTATAAAGTATAAGAAGGGAGACAAGCCTGCTAAGGCTATTAGTCCCTCTGAGCCGTCTACCTCTCAGGACTCGGCGTCCTGTGAGATTACTACCTGTGCTACATTATCCACTCCACATGCAGTTCCCTGTAGCACATCTAGTCCTTCATCCGGAGGGGGCCTTCTTCCTGCAGACTTTACCACGCAGTTCCAAACAGCGGTGTCTGCGGCCCTCAGTGCATTAACTCGCTCTAACAAACGCAAGAGAAAGGTTAAATATAGCTCTCCTGACCTGGAGTCATCTAAATATTTAGCGGATTTAGCCATTATGTCCCAGTTATCCGATGATGTGTTAACCTCTGTAGCTTCAGAGGGTGAACTTTCTGGGTCAGAGTCCTTAGCGTCTAAGCCTCCTGCTGCGGAGGAACCGTCCTTTAGATTAAAAATTGAGCACTTGCATTTCTTTCATGTAATTGGCAAGATTCCATGAGCTAGTGACGTATGGGATATACAATCCTTCCAGGAGGGGCAAAGTTTCCCAAACCTCAAAATGCCTATAAATACACCCCTCACCACACCCACAATTCAGTTTTACAAACTTTGCCTCCTATGGAGGTGGATTGCTAATCTTCCTGATATTCACTGTTTTGTACAGGCTTTAGTTCGTATTAAGCCTGTCATTAAATCAATTTCTCCTCCTTGGAGTCTTAATTTGGTTTTGAAGGCGTTACAGGCTCCTCCTTTTGAGCCTATGCATTCTTTGGATATTAAACTACTTTCTTGGAAAGTGTTGTTCCTTTAGGCTATCTCTTCTGCTAGAAGAGTTTCTGAGCTATCTGCTCTTTCTTGTGAATCTGCTTTTCTGATTTTTCATCAGGATAAGGCGGTTTTGCGGACTTCATTTGAATTTTTACCTAAGGTTGTGAATTCTAACAACATTAGTAGAGAAATTGTTGTCCCTTCCTTGTGTCCTAATCCTAAGAATCATTTGGAAAGATCCTTACATTCTTTGGATGTTGTGAGAGCTTTGAAATATTATGTTGCTACTAAAGATTTCAGGAAGACTTCTAGTCTATTTGTTATATTTTCTGGTCCTAGGAAAGGTCAGAAGGCCTCTGCTATTTCCTTGGCCTCTTGGTTAAAGCTTTTGATTCATCAAGCTTATTTGGAGTTGGGTCAAGCCCCGTCTCAGAGAATCGCAGCTCATTCTACTAGATCAGTCTCCACTTCGTGGGCTTTTAAGAATGAAGCTTCAGTTGATCAGATTTGCAAAGCAGCGACTTTGTCCTCTTTGCATACATTTACTACATTCTACCGTTTTGATGTATTTGCTTCTTCTGAAGCAGTTTTTGGTAGAAAAGTTCTTCAGGCAGCTGTTTCAGTTTGATTCTTCTGCTGATGTTTTAAGTTTTTCTTTTCTGCATGAGAATAACTTATATTTTGGGTTGTGGATTATTTTTCCAGCATTTGGCTGTTGTTTATTTTTATCCCTCCCTCTCTAGTGACTCTTGCGTGGAGTTCAACATCTTGGGTATTGATATCCCATACGTCACTAGCTCATGGACTCTTGCCAATTACATGAAAGAAAACATAATTTATGTAAGAACTTACCTGATAAATGCATTTCTTTCATATTGGCAAGAGTCCATGAGACCCACCCTTTTTATGGTGGTTATGATTTTTTTGTATAAAGCACAATTATTTCCAAATTGCTTTGTTGATGCTTTTTACCCCTTTCTTTATCACACCACTATTTGGCTATTCATTAAAACTGAATTGTGGGTGTTGTGAGGGGTGTATTTATAGGCATTTTGAGGTTTGGGAAACTTTGCCCCTCCTGGTAGGATTGTATATCCCATACGTCACTAGCTCATGTACTCTTGCCAATATGAAAGAAATGAATTTATCAGGTAAGTTCTTACATAATTTTTTTTTTTTTATTTTATTAAAGGAGGTTCTGTCTACGTTAGAGGTTCCAGAGGCCGCGCTGCCTGAAGAACCGATGATACCTAAATTAGACAGAGTTTACGAAGACAGGAAAATTCCTTTGACTTTTCCTGTGTTGGTTAAAATGGCGAACATTTTTAACAACGAATGGGAAAGAATTGGAACTTCCTTTTCCCCCTCGTCTACTTTTAAAAAGTTGTTCCCGGTCCCGGACTTTCAACTGGATTTCTGGGGCTCCATTCCTAAGGTGGATGGTGCTATCTCTATGCTTGCTAAACGTACTACTATACCTCTTGAGGATAGTTCTTCGTTCAGAGAGCTGATGGATAAGAAAATGTAAACCTTTCTGAGAAAGATGCTTCAACATACACGATTTTTATTTCAACTGGAGGTTGCAGTTGCCGTGGTTGCCGAAGCAGCTACCTACTGGTGCGACTCTTAGTCAGAACTCATTGAGGTGGAATCTCCCCTCGAGGATATTTAAGACATAATTAAAGCTCTGAGAATTGCTAATTCTTTTATCTGTGATGCGAACATGCAAATTATTCACCTAAATGCAAAGGCTTTGCAGTCCTATCCCGCCGGGCGCTCTGGTTGAAGTCTTGGTCTGAACATATGACTTCTAAGTCCAGACTCCTTTCTCTTTCCATCAAGGGAAAGATTTTATTTGGTCCAGGCCTGGACTCCATTATTTCTACGGTTACCAGAGGCAAGGGTGCCTTCCTATCACAAGATAAGAAGAACAAGTCCAAGGGACGACAATCTTCTAATTTTCGTTCCTTTCGTTCTAACAAATCCCAGTGACAACAATCCTCCTCCAAGCCCGAGCAACCCAAGAATACTTGGGAGGTGGCTCAGTCCTAGAATAAATCCAAGCAGAATAAGAAGCCTGCCAAAAACAAATTGGCATAAAGGGGCAGCCCCCGATTCGGGATCGGATCGTGTAGGTGGCAGATTATATTTTTCCAGACGCTTGGTTCAGGGACGTACACGATCCGTGGGTCCTGGAGGTCGTACTCAGGGATACAAGATATGCTTCAAATCTCATCTGCACAGTGGTAGATTCCTACTCTCGAACCTGTCTACAGACCAGAAAAGAGGTATGCCTTTCTAGGGTGCATGCGGGACATATCCTCCTTAGGAGTTGTTGTCTCGGTGCCTATAGAAGAAAGAGGTTTGAAGTTTTATTCAAACGTTTTCGTGTTCCCAAAGAAAGAGGGAACTTTCCACCCAATTCTTTAGCTAAAGTGCTTAAACAAATTTCTCAGTGTCCCTTCCTTCAAGATGGAGACAATAAGGTCCATTCTTCCTTTAGTTCAGGAAGGACACTTTATGACCACTATAGATCTGAAGGAAGCTTACCTTCATGTTCCAATCCACAGGGAACACTTTCAGTTTCTGAGGTTTGCATTCCTGGACCAGCACTTCCAGTTCATTGCCCTTCCGTTTGGCCTAGCTACTGCTCCAAGAATCCTTACGAAGGTTCTGGGGGCTCTGCTAGCCGTTCCCAGAACTTAGGGTATTACAGTAGCCCCATACTTGGACGATATTCTGGTGCAAGCACCATCTTGTCTTAAGGAAGAATACTCTGAGTCCCTTCTCAGTCTTCTTTGATCACATGGATGGAAGATAACTTTGAAAAGAGTTCTCTTATCCCAAGTACCAGGGTGGAATTCCTGGGTGTTATAATAGACTCCATATCCATGACAATATTTCTAACAGACCAGAGACGTTGCAAGCTTACTTCAGCATGTCTTGCCCTCTGGACCTCCTTGAGTCCCTCTGTGGCTCAGTGTACGGAGGTGATTGGTCTCATGGTGTCCTGCATGGACATCATTCCTTTTGCCAGGTTCTGTCTCAGACCTTTACAACTGTGCATGCTGAGACAGTGGAACGGTGATCATCCTGATCTGTCTCTACAAATTAAATTATATTATATTAGACAGCCGGTCAAGAGAATCGCTCTCTTGGTGGCTCTGTCCAGATCATCTGTCCCGAGGGACAGGCTTCTTAAGACCATCCTGGGAGATTGTGACTACGGACACAAGCCTATCCGGATTGGGAGCTGTTTGGGGTGCCAGGAAGGCACAGGGTTTGTGGACTCAGGAGGAGTCCTCCCTCCCAATCAATTTTGGAACTATGGGCAATCCTTCCACCCAGGGGAATCGCCTCTACGGTTACTTGGCTTATCTGCCACAAAGGGTGGAAGACCTACTTATTCTGGTGTGAAGAGCGTGCTTTTTCCAGGCACAGAGTTAAGGTGGCCAGGATCTTATCTTTTCTCCAGGATGAACTGGAGAAGGGCTTTTCTGCTAGATCCCTGAGAGGACAGATTTTGGCCCTGTCGGTTTTATTGCACAAGAGGCTGACTGAGCTTCAAGATGTGCAGTCCTTTGTTAAGGCTCTGATTAGGATCAGACCTGTGTTTAGATCTGGGGCTCCTCATTGGAGCCTAAATCTTGTTCTTCATGTTTTTCAACAGGCTCCGTTTGAGCCTCTGCATTCCGTTGACATTAAATTGTTATCTTGGAGGGTTCTCTTTTTAATGGCTATTGCCCCTTAGCACAGTTTCTGAGATCTCTGCTTTGCGATGTGAGTTCCCTTATCTGATTTTTCATGCAGATAAGGCTGTTTTACGTACTAAATTAGGTTTTCTTCCTAAGGTTGTGTCAGATTGCAAAATCAATCAAGAGATTGTGGTTCCTTCCTTGTGTCCTAATCCTTCATCGAAGGAACGTTTACTTCACCATTTGTATGTGGTTTGCACCTTGTCTTCCTCTTCGCTTGTTGTCTATTCGGGGAAGCGTAAGGGGCAGAAGGCTACTTCGACTTCCCTATCTTTTTGGTTAAAGTGAAGGTAAACTTTGATGAATGAAAGCCCGTTTTTTTTAAAAATACTATTAAAAACAGGGGCACTTTCATTCATCAAAGTTTACAAAGCAGCCGTTTTGATTAAAAACTTACCTTTGGTTTTTTCATAGCCAGAGCAGCTTCCCTCACCTGGAGATCCTCTCTGCACACGTCATCAAAGACTAATCCAGCTTCCTCCAATCACAGCATGGCCTCAGGCAATGATTACCCTGGGGGTAGAGCAGTGATTGGAGGAAGCTGGGTTAGTCATTGATGATATGTAAAGAGAGGATCTCCGGGTGGGGGAAGCTGCTCTGGCTGTCAAAAAAACCAAAGGTAAGTTTTTTAATCAAAACGGCTGCTTTCTAAACTTTGATGAATGATGAAAGTGCCCCCGTTTTTAATAGTAGTTTTAAAAACCCGGGCTTTCATTCATCAAAGTTTACCTTCACTTTAAGGATTGTTATCCACTTAGCTTACGAGACAACGGGACATCATTCTCCTGAGAGGATAACGGCTCATTTCACTAGAGCAGTGGCTTCTTGTTGTGCCTTTAAGAAAGAGGCCTCTATGGATCAGATTTGTAAGACGGCTACCTGGTCCTCCTTACGTACTTTTTCTAATTTTCTTCATAAATGGAAAGAGTCCATAGCTGCATTCATTACTTTTGGGAATTCAGAACCTGGCCACTAGGAGGAGGCAAAGACACCCCAGCCAAAGGCTTCAATACTCTTCCCACTCCCCTCATCCCCCAGTCATTCTTTGCCTTTTGTCCCAGGAGGTTGGCAGAGAAGTGTCAGAAGTTTTCGATAGTCTTATGGAGGGTAGTATTCTTCGGCATGGGACTGGAGTTTTAAGTAGTCCTGTCAGCCTCTCAGTAAAAGCATGGATGAAATTTAGAGTCTGGAGATGCAGGGAGAGTCTTTCTGCAAAACCATCCCGACTCATATTAACAGGGCCACAAGCAATCAGCGTTGCCGAGTTTCGCTGCCTGCTTTTTTCTCTCAAGTCCATGGCAGAAGCGATGCTACTATCTGTGACACTTGAGGGGCCGTGTTCCTGTTCCATGGCGTAGATTCCGGTAAGATTGTTTCATTTTACTTTCATCATGGATGTATTGTAATTACAACTGTTTATCCGAGAGGGGCTACAACCTTTTCGGGGATAACTTTCACATAGGGTCTCAGTGAGGCTCCTTTTTGTATCTAGGAATCAAGAGTTAATATCTCCTGAGGGGGGTTATTGAGAACAGGGGGGTTTATAATCATGTTTATGTGATTCTGTCTGCTACTGTGTAGTGTTGCTTCGGCTCATGGCTATTTTGGAACATAACGGCCTATGTCTGGTGACGCAGCCTTTAAGTGACGGACGCACTTTTGCATGGACTGCACGGTTTACCTTGTGACTACATTTCCGCATTCCTGACTGTGTGGCGACGGAGATATCCTGATCCACTGGTGTCTAGTTCTCTGGAGGTGGGGAGTGCCCCCAGCCATTGGGGGTGTAAGGTGCCGTTTAGATTTTTATTATTGGTCCATTTTTTATTCAGTATCCCAGTTATGGAGGATTCAAATTTTTTGGGAGACTCTACTTCTTGCGAAGAATATGAATTGGCCCGGATGCCCATCAGTTATGTTCCGAATGCCGTTTTTAGATTGCTCTGTTCCTCGGGATTGGGGAATCAGGTGCCCACTGAGCCATCCGCCTCTGGTGATTCTATTTCCCACGAGACGAGTTCCCTACCACCAACTCTTACTACGCATGCAGGTAACCCAAACGCTACTTATCGTTCTATGGAGTGTGGCCTGTTCCCACCGGAGGTGACAACGCGGTTCCGCATGGCCATATCTTTGGTGCTGGCACATCTGCACCTCACCTCCCGGGAGTGTGCTTACGATATTGTCCGTGTTCCGTTAACTGGGGCTCATCAGGCATGGGATCGCCTGGTCCAGTTCAGCCCTCCATGGGAGCTACTGCCCCTGAGGCCTTAGGGGCTGTTATTTTCTTTTGTCCCGGTGGAGGTATGTTGCGCCTTTTGTTATAGACTGGCGCACTTTTGTGTTCTACTAAGGCACGTTTTTGGTGCTGCTGGATCCCACTCTTAATGGGTCTGGGGATTCTCAGTCTTAATCTTCGACTGGCTTGCATGCATAGACATAAGGGGATGAAGTAATCTTCTAAGAGTCTTTGTTATTTGTGTATCCTGTTCCAGTTGTGAGCTTGGAAGTCTCGGACCCCTGTTGGGCTGGTTCTGCGGGGCTGTCCATTCTTCCTGGGTGATAACCTATGGGTTGCCTTATCTTTTATCTTCATCCGGTGAGGATGATTTTTATTTGGTCTAAAGCTCAGGTTGTGGTGTGATGTTTCCTTCAGGAACTTTCTTCTCTGTAATTGATACTGGCGATTTTGTGGTTGCACTGTTTACAAAAGTCTGTCTAACTGTTCTTTATCCCTCCATCTTGGGGGAGACTCTATGTGGCCTTGACAGTGCTGGGGCCCATGGTTTCAGGCTGGTCCTGACTGGGTACAAATCCTTCTTTCTTTGAGGCCTAGTTCAGACACGTGGCACCTTTTTATGTCCGGTTGGATCCGGTAAGGGCACCTAGTGATCACAATATATGTGTTGTTTTCTTGTTTTATTTTACAAGCTTCAACTTGCATCCTGAGAGGACTTAAGGGTCCGTGGTTGCTTAGGGGCATGGGGGATTGGTTCAGTCCTCATTCGCCTTTCAATCTAGTGGGCCAGGACTCCATTGAGATCCGCAGCGACATGCTCAGTCGTTTCCAATTATTCTAGGAACTAGAGTGGTCCTTCCCTTTGTGGGTTGGAGGCTTGGAGGATTTAGGTCCTTCATACCGCCGTTATTACGGTTTTGCCTTTCATGGGCTCTTTGGAAGTGTCCTTTTATGACTTGTTCCTTTTAAAGGTTCTCTTCCTTTGGGTCGAGACTTTCTGGACTTTGTCCGGTTTTTCTGGCGGCTTTGGCCGCTTCATTAGGAAGTGAAGGCCATGAGGCTCTCTTCCTTCGGGAGTTAGTCTTTTCCATATCAAGGGCAATAGGAGGTGTTGTCTCTCTTTCCAAGCTTTTTGCTAAGGGGATGTTTTTCTGCCTGGGTTCGGGATGCTTTGCCCTTTTCTCCCTTGGGTGTGGTCCTCTGGAACATTAATCTGAAAGGATTATGGAGACTAGCCTTTCTTCTACTCTCTTTTGGGTGAGTCTGTTCTTGTTCTCATTTCCCTTAGTGTTGCCCTTGGGGCCTTTGGGCTTTAGAGAAATTGCGTGACTTTGTTGGGGCCTAGCACCTTGTTGGGGGGGGGGGGGGTGTTGACCTCCAGCTAAGGTTGTTTCCTTCCCTTTGGGCTGGGAATTACGAGTGAGTCCTGTTCTCGTTCTCCGGGTTTCCCGATTCTCATCCCCTGTGAGGTCTGATTGCTTCAGACGGGGTATCTTGTGTTCCCGGGGGGTGTCGTTCGTTCTAGGACGATTCTGGGTCCAGGGTTCTTGGATCCTTCTTGTATATCTGGACACTTATGGTCCTGTGGACTGGTTTGGGACGACACAGTTTTTTCAGGGACCCTATGTTGTGACATAGGGACTAGCTCATTGGGCTTGCAAGCAGGAAGGCCGGAGTTAACATCTACCTTCGGGTACTGGTTATCAACTTTAAGGCCTTACTTGTCCTTCGGATGGAGTTTCCTCCTCTTCATGGGGAGTTTTTTCTCTGTTGGGTCAACAGTGGTGTCTGGATGATTTTAATTTGGTCTGTATTTTGATCATACTATGGCTTCATGTCTTGTAGACATGTATGCTGTTCTTATCTGTGCCCTTCCCTTTTGAGGGGATAGTTTTGTCTTCCTTATGAGCTGGGGTTCCTCGCTCTGGAGGGTCTTTGTCTTGCCCTGTGTGTAGGAGGTTGGATCAGGTGGCTTATCTCTGTAAGGGGCAGCATCTGCTGCTCTGTGGGCTCTGTTCCACCTGTTGGAATGTGATCTCTCTATGTAGAGACTGTCTAAGAGAGCTGTGACAGGTCTTCCTATGGATCTATTGCACTTTTCTCTGTTCCAGGTCCCAGGGGGTTCTCCTTGGGGGTGCCTTATTTTGGAGGAGCGGATTGGGTTGACACCCAAGCTCTGTTGACCATTCCCTTGGGGCTTGTGGTTGGGGTCTTTCTGTCCCCCCTATCTATCAGACATGTCTGTCGCTTGGGCTAGTCTGGTGTTGGAGCAGGATCTGAGATCTGTTGCTCTGCTAAATTCGACCTCGCAACATTAGTATGGTAAGCCTCTTGAGGTTTCTCCTTTCTCCATGTTCAGAATTTGTGGGAAGGACTGGCGGCTCTTAGATAGCCTGCAACATTATCTGCTGCTGGTTAGTGGATACTTAGTAATCTGAAGGATCCTATCTTCAGCTGCTTTCTGCTTGCCCTGCAAGTATTTAAGTTTTAGAGTAATTTTTAGATGACTGCTGCATGCAGTGTTTTTGCTTCAGGTGTTGTTCGTCAGACCTATCTTGAGCTTGCTGCCCGAGGTTTCATTTCTGAATATTTCAGAATTCTGAGCTACCATTTTGCGACTTGGGGACCTTCGTCTTCAGTTGCTTTTTAGAATGCGGGTTGCACTGTGTTGGGGTAAGATCCTCTCTGTTTCAGACTCCCGGCCTTATCAAGTGGTTTCTGTTTTTCTGGGGTCTGGGCGTTGCCTCCCCTTGTTTCTATGAGACTGGTAGGTCTCTGTTGGTCTGGAGTTCCTTATGCTAGCGGGACAGCGAGCTCAGCATACTAATGCACTGTGGCTATTCTGCACTGTAGCAAAACCGAGGGTTGCAAGTCGATCCCCGGCGAGGTCTACTCAGCCTTCCTCCTTTCGCGGTTGATATGATGAGCAGCGCCTTGAGTCCCTTAATGGGGATTAGCCGCGCTTTACAAGTACATTCATGTTTTCTCTGTGTCTTTCCTTCTCTGTGGAAGACGGTAGCTTGTTCCTTTTGTTTAGTAGGGGGCATGTTTGGACGATGGTGTCGCCTGGAGGCTGTTGACTCAGTTGAGTCTTGTTCCTGAGGTCTCTAGCAAGGCTTGTGGACTATCTGCAGTCAGTGTCCTTGGGTCTTTTCCTCTGTTTTTAAAGTTGTTCTCGGCTTCGGACGAAGTGGGACTTTGTTGGGTAGTGGTTTTCAGGCCTGGTGCCACCTCTTGTACCCACCTGTTTTTGCATTCAGTGTCCTCTATAGCTTGGGTATTGTTTTCCCAAAAGTAATTAATGCAGCTGTGGACTCTTTCCATTTATGAAGAAAAACATAAATTATGCTTACCTGATTATGCTTTAACCTTTTCTTCAGATGGAAAGAGTCCACAGCTCCCCATCCGTGTTTTTAGCGGGGCGGCCGTATTTTTTGTTGTTCTGGCACCTTTTCACCCTGATATTTCTTCTACTGTTCCTTGTTCCTCGGCAGAATGACTGGGGGATGAGGGGAGTGGGAGGAGTTTTTAAGCCTTCGGCTGGGGTGTCTTTGCCTCCTCCTGGTGGCCAGGTTCTGAATTTCCAAAAGTAATGAATGCAGCTGTGGACTCTTTCCATCTGAAGAAAAGAAAATTATCAGGTAAGCATAATTTATGTTTTTCACTAGTTTGATATTTTTGCTTTGGCTTCTTTTCAGAAGGCAGCTTTCGGAAGTTTTGCAGGCTGTGTTGCCCTCAGAATAGGGTCCGCCTCTTTTTGTTCCCTCCCGTTATTCATTCAGTGTCCTCTGGAGCTTGGGTATAGTTTTCCCAACAGTAAGGAATGAAGCTGTGGACTCTCCCTATCTTAGAAAGGAAAACATAATTTATGCTTACCAGATAAATTCCACGGCCCCCGCCCATTTTTTCTTGTCTAAGGGCGGCCCCCTATTTCTTTTTCTTCTGGCACCATTTATACCCTGATATTTCTCCTACTTTTTTGTTCCCTCGGCAGAATGACTGGGAGACGAGGGAAGTGGGAGGGATATTTTAGCCTTTGGCTGGGGTGTCTTTGCCTCCTCCTGGTGACCAGGTGTTGTATTTCCCAACAGTAAGGAATGAAGCCGTGGACTCTCCCTATCCGGAAGGAAAGGAATTTATCTGGTAAGCATAAATTATGTTTTCATGTAGAAAATGGTGGGCAGTTAAGGGAAAATTACGTTCTCCCAATGCACTTCACATACTAGAGCCTAGGTAGGTACAAAACTCTCTGGTTACTATAAATAGGTTAAAAGAAGCTCTGATTACCTATCAGGAACTAGAGTCCACAAACTATACCTCTGCAATGCAGATGAGTAGAGAATAGTACGCGACCAAGCACTCAGTAACAATATATGCACATAAAGGTAGTGAGCTGCTATTACCTAATAATGAGATAATTATAACATAGACAAAGAATTGTAAGCCTATATGTTCAAGCTATCATGTTAACTATTAAATAACTACAGAGAACACTGTATTGTGGGAACTCTATCAGAGAGTAATTAAGCTGAACAGCTAAAATATCACTGAATGAGGTAATTGCTTCAGTAATGTAGCTACTACAGAAATTGCATTAAAGGGACACTGTACCCAAATTTTTCCTTTCGTAATACAGATTGAGCATGACATTTTAAGCAACTTTCTAATTTACTCCTTTTATCAAATTTTCTTCATTCTCTTGGTATCTTTATTTGAAATGCAAAAATGTAAGTGTAGATGCCGGCCCATTTTTGGTGAACAACCTGGGTTGTCCTTGCTGATTGGTGGATAAATTCATTCACCAATAAAAATAGTGCTGTCCAGAGTACTGAACCCAAAACAAGCTTAGATGCCTTCTTTTTCAAATAAAGATAGCAAGAGAATGAAGAAAAATTGATAATAGGAGTAAATTAGAAAGTTGCTTAAAATTGCATGTTCTTTCTGAATTACAAAAGAAAATTTTTGGGTACAGTGTCCCTTTAACACACCAACAACAGATTAATATCTCACAGAATATGCATAAACCCCCTAAAAATTAGCATCCTCTTAATATTAGGTTGGCACTCTGTGATTGTACAGACGATGACTGCACAGCTCTTCCCCTTCATAATCACTACCAACCGCTAGATTGGGGCCATTGTAATCCTTAAATAAAAAAAGTAAAAAAAAAATGATTCTCATTGTGGACAACAAAGTAAGGACAGCAGAATATAGTGTAAAATGTCTAAGGCAAGAGGACAGTGACTAAGGGACACAGGCATGTGGATAGTAGTTACATCCCTGAATATGCAGGTAGTAGCCAGTCTGTAGTAGTATTCTATCCCTGAGACTTTGTTAGCTCTGGTGTGTGTCGCTCCAATACACTTGTTAAAATGTCAGTTTGAATTCCTTTGTAGTAAAACAACATAAAACAATTGCACACACATTGTAGTTTTTTAAAAATGCAATAATAATTTCCTAAAGTTTGAGTTTATTCCTTCTGAGATCCTTGGCACAGTGGTTGCACTGCCTCGGAAGGGGCTGTCTACTGGAAGTATTTGCTGCTTCTTGCTAACAAATATTTAACCATTGCATAGGGTCATCAAACACCCCCAAAAAGGGGTCACAACTGTGATTTATTTGTCACAGTCAACTAGCAGCTGGAACTGGACCACGCAGTTGAAAGTGGAATTTTGTTGCTTTCAAATATATTTTGGGGGAGGGGCAACAGAGGGATGTCCCACTCCTGGAATTTGCTCCTTATGTCAATAACTTTAGGATGTGATCCTTCCTTTGGCCTATCTTACATACCTGGGGCAAATAATCACCATAACCATGGAGAGCACCTGCAAAGAAGAAGCTAATGAATCTCTTCTCATTTCCTCAGAATTAGATCAGAGGTGACATAGAGTCACTGTAATAGCTGCCTTCACCTCCATATACAATTCCTCTATTGGGCAGTGGAGATGTTGGTCACTATGAACAATGGGCTGCTCCTCACACCACTAGCAACCTTTGGTACTTCCATATCTATCTGATGATACCAGGGATGAAGAAGAACCTCTGTTACATTGCATTGTTTTTGTACTGTGCCTATATTTTACGGGAGAGTTTATTTTAAGTTTAATGATTCTATACAGATACATTTCTCTGTGTGTGCCTAACACACAGGTTTAACAGAGATTTAAATTTCTTAATCCTCAAAATGGAATAAAAATCTCAATTTCTTTGAACTCTATGGCACTGCCAAAATGGTGCAGAGCTCACAGTAGGGTTAGAAACCCAGAATGATTTTGTTTTGGTGGCACTGGAATAATGTAACTGGAAATCTGGCATAAGAGTTATTGGTAGGGTTAAGGTTAATTAGGAGTTAACACAGCTGAGCTACTGTGACCATTTTAGAGTGCACCATTAACACATACATTTGATGTTATTTCTCACATTAAATATTTAATGGATTTTTATGTCTGACTCATATGTGATGCTCTTAAAAATGAGTCATCCTTTCATCAGGAGGACAACTATCAAGACATATAAGACACAGTCTCACACACACTATATGGCCTAACGTATGTGGACACCATTACTATTTATTAATTTCAGATGTTTTAACCACACCTTCTGCTAATAGATGCATAATATCCAGCACATAGCCATGTAAACTTCATAGTAGGAGGGATAATGGTCTGGGCTGTTTTTCAGGGTTTTGGCTGGGTACCTTAGTTACAGTGCCTCCCACTGTGCCTTAAATCAGAAATAGAATTAACAGGTTTACATAAAGTTGTTGTAAGTATTAAAGGAACAGTCTACTTGATTTTGATTATTGTTTAAAACGACAGATAACCCCTTTAATTACCAATTTCCCAGCTTTGCACAACCAACATTGTTATATTAATAGACTTTATAACCTCTGAAACTCTAAATATCTGCCTGTTTCTAAGCCACTACAGGCTGCCTCTTATCTCAGTTTTATTGGCTTTTCACACCTAGACAGCGCTAGTTCATGTGTGCCATATAGATAACGTTGTGCTCACTCATCTGCAGGAACCAGCACTGATTGGCTAAAATACAAGTCTGTAAATAGAACTGAAATAAGTCTGCAGAGGCTTAGATACAAGAGAATCACAGAGGTAAAAAGTATATTTATATAACCGTGTTAGTTATGCAAAACTGGGGAATGGGTAATAAAGGGATCTTTTTAAAGAATAAGAAAGGGTACATTTCCCCTTTAAGATAGACTATGATTGAAGATTTGTATGAAGAATTTTCTTGTACCAAACTGTATTAAATTCTAAAAAATTTTTTTTCAGTAACTAATGTATAATTTGTTGATCACTTAGTCCCCCTTATTTTTAAAAACAATAAAGTTGGCAACCTGTGTGCGTTCATTTGTTTTTTGTCCTTAAATTATAATCTTGTAATTGTGCACAAAACAGAAGAGGGCGCTATTTGTTCAAACTTGAGTGAAAGCTATAGCTTCATATCTCCTGCTAGAGAACAGGTTAAACTGAATGTTGTGTAACATTGTCCTAGATCTGACAATGAAACTAAATTATTCAGCACATTTACTTTAGTTAAATTACATTTACATATACAAACTTCCTCTAAATCAGGTAAATTACATGGCCATTCTCATAAAGAAAGATCTATTTCCCTAAAGCACTGATTTTCAAACCTATTCTCAGGACCTAACAGGCCAGGGGCGCGATCCGATATAGATCGCAGTTTGCGGCGCAAGCGAGGGAACCGGCGTCGCCCGCAGTTTCAGCTCGCAACTCGAGCTATCCCATATATGTCGCCGTCAGATGCTAACGTGCCGTAAGTCGGATAAACCAGCGATGTCCAGAAATCTGCGTAAGTACAAATTTCTGGCGTCGCCAGTGACTTGCGGCACGTTAGAAACTGCCGGCGCCTATAAAACCTGACTAAAGTCTAAAACACCCGCACTGTCTAACACGCCTCCCTAACATAGCCCGCACTGTCTAACCCTCTATCCGCTATCCCCCCTCACTATCCTAACAATAAAAAAGCTATTAACCCCTAAACCGCCGCTCCCGTACACCGCCGCAACCTAATAAAGTTATTAACCCCTAAACCGCCGCTCCCGTACCCCGCCGCCAGCTATATTATATCTATAACCCCCTAAAGTGAGCCCCTAACACCGCCGCCATCTATATTAAAATTATTAACCCCTAATGTAAGCCCCTTACACCGCCGCCATCTCTATTAAAATGATTAACCCCTAATTTAATCTACCTACCCCCGCCGCCAGCTATATTATCTATATTAACCCTAAGTATATTATAGTTAATATAGGTATTACATTATATATATTAACTATATTAACCCTAATTATATTAGGGTTAATATAGTTAATATAGTTACTATAGTATTTATATTAACTATATTAACTCTATCTAACCCTAACACCCCTAACTAAATTTATATTAAATTAATCTAATTCATTTATAAACTAAAATATTCCTATTTAAATCTAAATACTTACCTATAAAATAAACCCTAAGATAGCTACAATATAATTAATAATTACATTGTAGCTATGTTAGGGTTAATATTTATTTTACAGGTAAATTGTTAATTATTTTAACTAGGTATAATAGATATTAAATAGTTATTAACTATTTAATATCTACCTAGTTAAAATAATTACCCAATTACCTGTAAAATAAATCCTAACCTAAGTTACAAATACACCTACACTATCAATAAATTTAATAAACTACAAACATCTATCTAAAAATACAATTAAATTAACTAAACTAAATTACAAAAACAAACAAACACTAAATTACAAAAAATAAAAAAAAGATTACAAGATATTTAAGCTAATTACACCTATTCTAAGCCCCCTAATAAAATAATAAACCCCCAAAATAAAAAAATTCCCTGCCCTATTCTAAATTAAACAAATTTCAAAGCTCTTTACCTTACCAGCCCTTAAAAGGGCCTTTTGTGGGGCATGCCCCAAAGAATTCAGCTCTTTTGCATACAACAAATACAATCCCCCCCCCCCCATTACAACCCACCACCCACATACCCCTATTCTAAAACCACCCAAACCCCCCTTAAAAAAGCCTAACACTACCCCCCTGAAGATCTCCCTACCTTGTCTTCACCACACCGGGCCGAACCCCTGATCCGATCCGGGCGATGTCTTCCTCCAAGCGGCAAAGAAGAATTCTTCCTCCGGCGATGTCTTCCTCCAAGCGGCAAAGAAGAATTCTTCCTCCGGCGATGTCTTCCTCCAAGCGGCAGCAAAGTCTTCATTCTTCCGGAGGCATCTTCAATCTTCTTTCTTCGCTCCGCCGCCGCGGAGCATCCATCCCGGACGACTACTGAACTTGGAATGAGGTACCTTTAAATGACGTCATCCAAGATGGCGTCCGCCGAATTCCGATTGGCTGATAGGATTCTATCAGCCAATCGGAATTAAGTTAGAAAAATCTGATTGGCTGATTGAATCAGCCAATCAGATTCAAGTTCAATCCGATTGGCTGATCCAATCAGCCAATCATATTGAGCTCGCATTCTATTGGCTGTTCCGATCAGCCAATAGAATGCGAGCTCAATCTGATTGGCTGTTCGGATCAGCCAATCGGATTGAACTTGAATCTGATTGGCTGATTCAATCAGCCAATCAGATTTTTCTAACTTAATTCCGATTGGCTGATAGAATCCTATCAGCCAATCGGAATTCGGCGGACGCCATCTTGGATGACGTCATTTAAAGGTACCTCATTCCAAGTTCAGTAGTCGTCCGGGATGGATGCTCCGCGGCGGCGGAGCGAAGAAAGAAGATTGAAGATGCCACCGGAAGAATGAAGACTTTGCTGCCGCTTGGAGGAAGACATCGCCGGAGGAAGAATTCTTCTTTGCCGCTTGGAGGAAGACATCGCCGGAGGAAGAATTCTTCTTTGCCGCTTGGAGGAAGACATCGCCGGAGGAAGAATTCTTCTTTGCCGCTTGGAGGAAGACATCGCCCGGATCGGATCAGGAGTTCGGCCCGGTGTGGTGAAGACAAGGTAGGGAGATCTTCAGGGGGGTAGTGTTAGGCTTTTTTAAGGGGGGTTTGGGTGGTTTTAGAATAGGGGTATGTGGGTGGTGGGTTGTAATGGGGGGGGGATTGTATTTGTTGTATGCAAAAGAGCTGAATTCTTTGGGGCATGCCCCACAAAAGGCCCTTTTAAGGGCTGGTAAGGTAAAGAGCTTTGAAATTTGTTTAATTTAGAATAGGGCAGGGAATTTTTTTATTTTGGGGGTTTATTATTTTATTAGGGGGCTTAGAATAGGTGTAATTAGCTTAAATATCTTGTAATCTTTTTTTTATTTTTTGTAATTTAGTGTTTGTTTGTTTTTGTAATTTAGTTTAGTTAATTTAATTGTATTTTTAGATAGATGTTTGTAGTTTATTAAATTTATTGATAGTGTAGGTGTATTTGTAACTTAGGTTAGGATTTATTTTACAGGTAATTGGGTAATTATTTTAACTAGGTAGATATTAAATAGTTAATAACTATTTAATATCTATTATACCTAGTTAAAATAATTAACAATTTACCTGTAAAATAAATATTAACCCTAACATAGCTACAATGTAATTATTAATTATATTGTAGCTATCTTAGGGTTTATTTTATAGGTAAGTATTTAGATTTAAATAGGAATATTTTAGTTTATAAATGAATTAGATTAATTTAATATAAATTTAGTTAGGGGTGTTAGGGTTAGATAGAGTTAATATAGTTAATATAAATACTATAGTAACTATATTAACTATATTAACCCTAATATAATTAGGGTTAATATAGTTAATATATATATAATGTAATAACTATATTAACTATAATATACTTAGGGTTAATATAGATAATATAGCTGGCGGCGGGGTAGGTAGATTAAATTAGGGGTTAATCATTTTAATAGAGATGGCGGCGGTGTAAGGGGCTTACATTAGGGGTTAATAATATTAATATAGCTGGCGGCGGTATAGGGGGATTAGATTAGGGGTTAATAATTTTTATATAGGTGGCGGCGGTGTAAGGGGTCAGATTAGGGGATAGATAAGGTAGATGGCGGCGGTTTTAGAGGCTCACAGTAGGGGGTTAGTTTATGTAGATGGCGGCGGGGTCCGGGAGCGGCGGTTTAGGGGGTAATAACTTTATTAGGGATTTCGGGGGGGGGGGGGATCGCGGTTGACAGGGAGATAGACATTGCGCATGCGTTAGGTGTTAGGTTTATTTTAGCAGATCGCGGTTGACAGGGAGATAGACATTGCGCATGCGTTAGGTGTTAGGTTTATTTTAGCAGCCAGTTTAGGAAGTTACGGGGCTCCAATAGTCAGCGTAAGGCTTCTTACGGCTGCTTTTTGTGGCGAGGTGAAAATGGAGTAAGTTTTCTCCATTTTCGCCATGTAAGTCCTTACGCTGCATATTGGATACCAAACTGCGCGGGTTTGGTATACCTGCCTATGGCCCAAAAAACTGCGGGCGACGGCAGAAATATACGGGCGTAACTTCTAGGTTACGCCGTATATGTGATACCAAACCCGCGCAAATATTGGCGTCGCCGGCTTTTGCGGGCGACGATTTATATTGGATCGACCCCCAGAATTTCAGGATTACCATGGATGAGAGCAGTAAAATAACCATTTTATTAATCAGCGGATTATTTCACCTGTGCTCTGGTTCAGATATCCTCTATGTCTGGCCTGAGAACAGATTTGAAAACCAGTGCCCTAGAATAGTTGCATTTTTTAATAGTTTGCCCTCGTATTAAAGCGCAAAAGCGTCCTCATGTACCAGACTCGCACCTCTGCAACTTCACATAACAATATGACCAGGAATTGGCGGATAAACACGTAGCTGATTGGCTAACTGTGATTATCTGTTATTACAGCAATCGTGTGCAATATAGCACTAGCCCACTAGTCCCAGACAAGTTAGAGTTTGCAGCGAATGAGTAGAGCATTTTACTTTTTCTTCTTTAAAGGGACATGACTTCTATTATCAAATTGGCTTCATTCTCTCGATAATCTTTGTTGAAGGAGTAGCAATGCACTGCTAGGAACTAGTTGTACATATCAGGTGAGCCAATGACAAGAGGCATATATGTTCAGCCACCAATCAGCAGCTAGCTCCCAGTAATGCATTGCTGTTCCCAAGCCTACCTGGGTATTGTTTTTAAAAAAAAAAAGGATACCAGAGAACAAAGCAAATTAGTCAATAGAAATAAATTGGAAAGTTTTTAAAATGTAAAGCTCTTTCTGAATAATTAAATAATTTTTTTTGGTTGTATGTCCCTTTAACATTGAGTGGACTAGTAACATTTTCCCTCTGGGCCGGTAACTTTTAAGCCCTGACTAGTAAGCTGCAGTGATATTTCTCCACCCCCATATATATGTTAAAGTAATCTAGAAGAGCAAATTCAGTTTAACGGGATATTTAATATCCACATAATAAATTAAATAAACTAAAACAATATTGCAGCAAAAGATAATACTTTATTTTGCTGTAAAATACTTAAAGTGATGGTAAATCCTAGAATTTGTGAAACGCTAGGTTTTTACAAATTGAAAAAATAAAGAAACTTTCAGTATAAAATACATCATGCTGAAAGCTCCTTTATTTGTTTGAAGCGTTCACCGCACTGAGCAGCTCAGGCAGCCCACGGCAGAACGCTATTTGGCTGAGAGGTGAAGTTTCCACCTCTTAGCCAATAGCCGTGCGGGAAATCTGGCTTGGCACCGGATTTCACACACGGCTATTGGCAAAGAGGTGGAAACGTCACCTCTCAGGCCAAATAGCGTTCTCCCGTGAGCTGCCTGAGCAGCTCAGTGCGGCGAACGCTGCAAACAAATAAAGGAGCTTTCATCATGATGTATTTTATACTTCATGAATGAAAGTCCCCTTTCTTTGTTCCAATGGTAAATCCTAGCGTTTCACAAATGCTAGTATTTACCATCACTTTAAGTTGGTGAAATTTACATATCCATACGACATTCTACACAGTGATTGGTTCACTCATAGCACAAACTCTTTTACATGTGTTCTGGTCACAGCTAAAGAGCAACAAGAACTCCACCAGGATTTTCAAGATGTCCATCTCTGAACTTCTCTTGATTTGTAAAAAACCTTGTAAACTGTGATTTTAGAACATTAATTTTGTTTTGTACTTCAGTGTTTGGAAGTTATAATTTTATTTTAATTTTATGATGATACATAAACATTATGTATCATAGCTCATCAATTTTAAACAACTTTGCTATTTTCTTCTATTGTCAAATTTGCTTTGTTCTCTTGGTATCCTTAGTTGAAGGGTAAAGCTAGGTAGGCTGATGGGATCGTAGAAGTGTGGATGTGTCTTTAGCACTTAATGTCAGCAGTGTTTGCAATAATGTTTATAGCAATGTTTTACATTATTGCAAACACTGCTGGCATAGAATGCTAAAGAAACATGCACGCTCCTGAGCTTACCTAGGATTACTTAAAGGGACATAATACTCGTATGCTAAATCACTTGAAACTGATGCAGTGTAACTGTAAAAAGCTGACAGGAAAATATCACCTGAGCATCTCTGTGTAAAAAAGAAAGACATTTTACCTCACAATCTCCTCAGCTCAGCAGAGTAAACTGAATAGGGAAATAACATGAGAGTGCACGAGGCTTATCCCTTCAGCTGTCCCAGGACAGACATACTAATATGTTGCTTAGAAGTCCTTTACAATGGGATGTGGCTACTGAGGAACTTTTGAGGTAAAATATCTTTCTTTTTTACATAGAGATGTTCAGGTGATATTTTCTAGTCAGCTTTTTACAGCTATACTGCATCACTTTCAAGTGTTTAAACATTTGGGTATTATGGCCCTTTAATAACAGAGAACAAAGCACAATTGATAATAAAAATGAACCTCCGTTCAATACATTCACTTCTGAGTTTGCTGTCGTTGTAAGTCATTTAAAGGTCTATTTACACCTTTAATTTTGTTAACGATATTTGATAGCTTTGCTGTACAGTGCCAGGGCCACACACTTGATAATTGTTTATCTTGTCTCTTTTGCAGGGGTCACTCAGTCAGTGACATATGTTATTGAGCAACTTCACTGATCAGTTAAAGGGACATGAAACCCCAATGAAATTATTTCATGATTCAGATAGATCGTACTATTTTAAACAACTTAATAATTTACTTCTATTATCCAATGTTCTTTGTTCCTTTGGTAGCAGGCATGTAAGCTTAGGAGTGTGCACGTGTCCGAAGCACTATATGGCAGCAGATTTGCAAGAGCACTAGAGGGCAGCACTATTTCCTGTCATGCAGTGCACCAGACGCTACCTAGGTATCTCTTAAAAATCAAAATATCATGGGAATGAAGCAAATTTGATAATAAAAGTAAATTGGAAGCTTTTTTAAAATGGTTTGCTCTGTCTGAACCACAAAAGAAAATGATGGAACTCCTGTCCCTTTAATCACTGTTTAGAAGGTAGGAGGGCCAGACTTCTGAATTCCTCAGAATGAATTTCTGACTCTTTGGGGCAATAGAAAAAAAGAACAATTTTTAAATTTACATTACAGGAAAAGTAGACAAAATAAAGAATAAAGTGGAAAACAAAGTTGTTTAACAAATATAATGAGGAAATAATAATTATATATTGAGTATAATGCGACAGTAAAGTCATATTGTTTCATTTGCTTCCTGTCTTGTTATCCTTGGCTCTAGGCAGTATGAGATCCAGACCTGAATCAAATTTCCAGAAGGCCCACAAATGTTTATAATGTTCACAAAGTTTTATTTATATATATATATATATATATACACCCCCCCCACCCCCACATATATATTTATAATAATAAGATGGTAAAACAGGTTATAACAAAACATAACTGTCTTGTGCCAATTCAACTAATAGATGGTGCTGCAGACACAACATGCAAATAGTCACAATAGTTTGAAAATATACAAAAAGAGCATTCGATTATCTTTTTTAAATAAATGGTATACAAACTTTATATTGGGATGGGGCACTAATAAAAGTATCCTTTAGTAAACACACCAACACTAATAAAACTGATATATGAACCTCATATTAGGACTCGGCACTCATAACAGCTGTGTATGAACCGTATATTAGGACTAGGCACTCATAACAAGTGTATATGAACCTTATATTAGGACTAGGCACTCATAACTGTATATGAACCTTGTATTAGGACTAGGCACTCATAACAGCTTTATATGAACCTTATATTAGGACTAGGCACTCCTAACAACTGTATATAAACCTTATATTAGGACTAGGCACTCATAACAGCTTTATATGAACCTTATATTAGGACTAGGCACTCATAACAGCTGTATATGAACCTAATATTAGGACTAGGCACTCATAACAACTGTATATGAACCATATATTAGTACTAGGCACTCATAACAACTGTATATCAATCTTATATTAGTACTAGGCACTCATAACAACTGTATATGAATCTTATATTAGTACTAGGCACTCCTAACAACTGTATATAAACCTTATATTAGGACTAGGCACTCATAACAGCTTTATATGAACCTTATATTAGGACTAGGCACTCATAACAGCTGTATATGAACCTAATATTAGGACTAGGCACAGCTGTATATAAACCTTATATTAGTACTAGGCACTAATAACAACTGTATATAAACCTTATATTAGAACTAGGCACTCATAACAACTGTATATGAACCTTATATTAGGACTAGGCACTCATAACAGCTGTATATGAACCCTATATCAGGACTAGGCACTCATAACAGCTGTATATGAACCTTATATTAGGACTAGGCACTCATAACAACTGTATATGAACCTTATATTAGTACTAGCACTCATAACAGCTTTATATGAACCTTATATTAGGACTAGGCACTCATAACAGCTGTATATGAACCTTATATTAGGACTAGGCACTCATAACAGCTGTATATAATCCTTATATTAGTACTAGGCACTCATAACAACTGTATATGAACCTTATATTAGGACTAGGCACTCATAACAGCTTTATATGAACCTTATATTAGGACTAGGTACAGCTGTATATAAACCTTATATTAGTACTAGGCACTAATAACAACTGTATATAAACCTTATATTAGGACTAGGCACTCATAACAACTGTATATGAACCTTATATTAGGACTAGGCACTCATAACAGCTGTATATGAACCTAATATTAGGACTAGGCACTCATAACTGTATATGAACCTAATATTAGTACTAGGAACTCATAACAACTGTATATGAACCTTATATTAGTACTAGGCACTCATAACAGCTTTATATGAACCTTATATTAGGACTAGGCACTTATAATAGCTTTATTTCTCTTGTAAAGGTGTATCCAGTCCACGGGTTCATCCATTACTTGTGGGATATTCTCCTTCCCAACAGGAAGCTGCAAGAGGACACCCACAGCAGAGCTGTCTATATAGCTCCTCCCCTAACTGCCACCCCCAGTCATTCTCTTGCAGCTCTCGACAAGAAAGGAAGTATCAAGAGAGATGTGGTGACAGTGTAGTTTTTACCTTCAATCAAAAGTTTGTTATTTTTAAACGGTACCGGCGTTGTACTGTTTTTACTCTCAGGCAGAAATTGGAAGAAGACTTCTGCTTGGAGGTTTGATGATCTTAGCGGTTTGTAACTAAGGTCTATTGCTGTTCTCACACATAACTGAAGAGAATGGAAAGAAAAGTTCAGTTGGGGGGACGGTCTGCAGATTGCCTGCTTTGAGGTATGTTCAGTATATTTTTTTCTAGAGAGATGATAAAGTCTAGAAAATGCTGACAGTGCCTGGTATATTTAAGGTAAGCCTGATACAGTGATTTAACAACAACTGGGATCATGCTTGCAAAAAGGGATAATATTCATGTTAATACCTATATTACTTAGTGTAAAAACGTTTTTTTCTCTGAGGGTGATAAATCTTTATTTGGGGCCTAGTTTCCACATGGCTTGTTAGATTACTCCTAGGAATACTTTTTTAAGGCCCTCTGACTTTGAGTGCATGGTGGGAGGGGCCTATTTTCGTTTTCAGTCTGAGACATCCAGCTTCCCTGAAGGAGTCCTCTGGCTTATAGGACCTCTATAGAGGGTTTTGTTCCTGCAAAAATCGTTTTTAAGGGCAGGTAGGAGCCACAGCAGAGCTGTGGCAGTGTGTTTGACTGTTTGTTAACAGGTTTAATGTTTTTCTAATTCGTTTTTGGGCCTGAGGGGTTAATCATCCATTTGCAAGTGGGTGCAATGCTGCTTTAGTCCCTTATACACACTAAAAATTTCGTAGAGTTTACTACTTTTTTTCACTGTTTTGCAGTTTATGTGGTAGTTTTTTTCTCTTAAAGGCACAGTACCGTTTTTTATTATTGCTTTTTTCACATTTATTAAAGTGTTTTCCAAGCTTGCTGGTCTCATTACTAGTCTGTTAAACATGTCTGACATAGAGGAAACTCCTTGTTCATTATGTTTAGAAGCCATTGTGGAACCCCCTCTTAGAATGTGTACCAAATGCACTGACCTTTCTATAAGTTATAAAGACCATATTATGGCTTTTAAAGATTCATCACCTGAGGTTTCTGAGACTGACAAAAGGGAGGTTATGCCATCTAGCTCTCCCCACGTGTCAGAACCTATAACTCCCGCTC